>NC_079452.1:16628598-16898598 GCF_903798145.1 Danio aesculapii
ATTGGCTGCATCAAGAAGGGGCTGTCACAGAAAGGGCTGGATTAGCCCAGATGGGGGGAGGTGCTTCTATAGCTCTGTACCTTTCAGCTGCAGATCAGAGCACAGCGGCAAGAGATTAACACAAGACCCGAGTCGGAGAGGAAGATGGAAGAGAACCACGGATGTGTTCACGCAAGAGACAGAAAGCTGATTTAGGATTGCTCTGCCACTGGTTTCTTCTTCTAGGAGTGCCTCAGGGTAAGCACTCGCTGTCCCTTCTCTTTCTCTTTTAGGAGATCCTCTGAGGCATGGACTACATATTATCTCAATCTTCCTGGGACTGAGATTTTCCGAGCGTCTCCTTTCACCCCGTTTCTAAAAGAGTAAGGGATATTTGTGTCACGCACTGCTCCTATGGTTTCGTTGGAGAGTTCCTCCAGTCTTCTCTGCCTTTCTCTCTTCCGCTCTCTGACTCTGCGATCATGCTCTGAAATCATCAGTTTGTACATCGAGGGCACACCTGTCTCTCTCAAATTCGCTCACTTGTGTGGATCTAACCAGAACTCTGCAGCTGGGGATTTTTGGGATTGATATTGCGATGGATTTCGGGATTGCGGTACAATCCATTTCACACTGAACCTGCTGCTCAAGACAAGGGGGAAACGGGTGAGAACTTTTACTATTGGTTTTACTTTTGTGCATGTTCACACATACACACTATAAACAAATAATGTAAAATATCTATCTATCTATCTATCTATCTATCTATCTATCTATCTATCTATCTATCTATCTATCTATCTATCTATCTATCTATCTATCTATCTATCTATCTATCTATCTATCTATCTATCTATCTATCTATCTATCTATCTATGAAATGGTAGATCTTATAAATCCATCTATTTATCTGTCTGTCTGTCTGTCTAACTGTCTGTCTGTCTGTCTGTCTGTCTGTCTACTCTACGTAACACCTATATATACCATCAGATGTTCTTGGTTCCACAAAAGTTGCTGGAGAACATGATTGGGCTTTAAATGAATGTGTGAACAACTTTCACCATTGGTTTTACTTTTGTGTCTGCTCATACATACACACTATCAACAAGAAAGAAAGGTTAAATGAAATGTGATCTATCTATCTATCTATCTATCTATCTATCTATCTATCTATCTATCTATCTATCTATCTATCTATCTATCTATCTATCTATCTATCTATCTATCTATCTATCTATCTATCTATCTATCTATCTATCTTTTATAACACCTTTATATACCTTTATATAGAACTTCAGATGTTCCTGCTTCCACCGAAGTTCAAAATCTCTTTATATAATCCCAAATCATGCTGGAGAACGTCATGAATGTGTTACATTGCATCAAATGAAACAACACACTGTTGTTCATTTAATACCATTTGCAGTGAAAAGATTAGATGACCCCTAACCCATGCATCCTCTCAGCACTTTTACGGATTTATTAAAATGACATGCTTTAATTGCTCATAAACACTGACTCACCTTGATGCCAACAGCCGCTGGTTGTCACACTGAAACTTTCTGCCCTTGTAGCGAGGATGACCGCCTTTTATCTACTCTCTCTCTCTTTTTCTCTATGTGTGTGTTTGACCATGTGATGGGCTGGTCTCTGGGTAGCGAAAAGGTTACTGCTAATTAAACCACATTTCTCTCCACTGAAGCACAGAATGCAGGAGTCCCTGTGATCCTCCCAGCAGCTGTTATTCTCTTAACACACTTCACTATCTCTCTCTCTCTCTCTTTCCATTCACACACACATCTGTATATCAGCGTTTAGCAATCTCACACTCACAGCTCTCCAGAGCGCTGTCCCTGTTTCACTTTACACAAGCTGAGTGATCTCCAATCAGTGTGTGTGTGTGTGTGTGTGTGTGTGTGTTTATACACTTGTGTGTGTATGAGCTCAGGGGAGAGATTGTGAGAAATTGCGTGTGCTGGTGTGTGAAACGGGTGTGTTTATCTTTTTTTGTGGGTGACAATGAGCTTGTGGGACGCAGAGTCAATCAGTTCAACCCTTTTCCGCTTTCTTTCTCAGCTTCAAACTCTTTATCGTAATTGTGCAGGTACAATGAGATTAGTATTTTTAGTGCTTCACAAATCGCTGCAATCACAGCACATATGAAATCAAAATAGATCCTATTTCCTTTTTAAATGCACACAATACAAGTTTGATTGTAAGCGACTTGTTATTCTAAAGGAAGCACGGTTTTGTTTGGTGTTTTTAAGATTTCCGCTGACATCATTTGGGCTTTTTGAATTGGACAATGCTAGTGGCTAAATGTTTAGTCATCATTTTAATTGATTTCAATCTCTTGTTTCAAAAAAGCATCGTATTTATATGTGGTGTAGTTACACGGTCTTTTGTTCACGTTAAAATTAAGCCTACTTACTGTTGTAATAATATTAAATCATGCATAATTAAGTTCAACAAACCCAACAAAAACATATAGTTAACTTTATATTAGTATTTAGTTAATTAACATTACTTTAAAAATTACAGTGTAACAAAGACCGTGAAATAGTGTAACAAAATAGTAAAATTATATATGTGTATGTGTGTGTGTGTGTATGTGTATATATATATATATATATATAAACACATCACATTGACAAGATGCTCTGCTCAATTGGTATTAATGGGCTCAAAGTTTGCCAAGAAAATATCCCCCACACCATTACACCACCACCACCAGCCTGAACCGTTGATACAAGGCAGGGTGGATCCATGCTTACGTGGTGTTGATGCCAAATTCTGACCCTACCATCCAAATGTTGAAGCAGAAATTGAGACTCATCAGACCAGGTAACCTTTTCAAATCTTCTATTGTCCAATTTTGGTGAGCCTGTGCTAATTGTAGCCTCAGTTTTCTGTTCTTAGCTGACAGGAGTGGCATCCGGTGTGGTCTCCTGCAGACCTTGGTTGTAACGAGTGGTTATTTGAGTTACTGTTGCCTTTCTATCTGCTGGAACCAGTCTGGCCATTCTCCTCTGACCTCTGGCATCAACAAGGCATTTGCACCTTGTACTTAGACCAGCCCGTCTGGCACCAACAACCATGCCACATTCAAATATATATATACAGTATATATATATATATATATATATATATATATATATATATATATATATATATATATATATATATATATATATATATATATATATATATATATATATATATATAATTGTACATATTTAGCACTGTCAAAGCTAAAAATTGCTTATAAATTCAGCATTTTTAATAATATTTTATTTATTTACATTATATTAATTATAAAGGCCCTTATATGCCTCAGAAAAAGTTTGGTGCCTGCATGAAACTATTCACAGAAGTGATTTTATGTACGTAGAAACATGAAAATTTCGTTGTGAAAATAAAATATTAAAATGTTTCAAATAACATGGCTATATGTTTCAAATAACATACTTATTTACTTAAAAGACAATTTTTTTTATCTACTTAATATTTAAATACATTGAAGAGTAAGTGATCACACGAAATCATATTATATATTTAAATCTTTAAAATAATTAAAAACCTAGTGGCTCGAATGATTATGGCAAAATATAAACACAATGTATTAATATTTTGGAGTATTTTTAATATTTTGGAGCTGCACTGTGACTCTTTTAATATGTCATCAATTGATTTTTATTCAAATAATTTTCTGATAATCCCTAGAGTTAATATACTACAGCGCATGTTCCACTAATGCCAAAAAATATGGTAATACAATAATAAAACTGCATTGTCTTGTCTTCATTTCACATCTCATAAAGTTAATGTAACCGCTAAATGATCTGACCGTCACCACACCACTGTAAAAAAATGCAGGCTTCCACACAATTGAACAAAAATCGATTAAGTTAACATTGCAAATGTAAGTGGATAGATTGAACATAAAACAATTAAGTTGTCCATAAAAGCTCTAGAATTGTGTTTTCAACTCATTTTAAACAAGTAGATTAGTAAATTAGTTTGAACAAGTAGAAAAAACTTTAAGTGCATATCCATGGTTTATTAGTATACTTTAATTTACATGGTTTATTAGTATACGAAAAAGTTAAGGTAACTCAAATAATTTGAGGAAACCGATTGCAACAAACCATTTAGGTTCAAAAACTGTTCCTAATGAGTACAGTGAACTTAATCCATTTGAGTAAACAAAGTAATTTGAGCACAGTAAAACCCAATAAATGAAGAGGACTCAAACCAACTGAGTACTGTGAAACTCAATAAGTAAGGCAACTCAAATCGTTTGAGGAAACCGATTGCTACAAACCATTTGAGTTAAAAAGCTAATCTATATGTGTACTGTGAACTTACTCCATTTAAGTTGAAGTAATGAAGTATTTAATTAACTCATTACCTTCAACACTGAGTTCAAAACTCTTTTCAAATGAGTAGAATTAACTTTCAGTCATTTTTGAGTTAACTGCACTCATTTCATTTGATAAAGATGACTGTTGGGCTTTACAGTGTAGTTAACCAGACTTCTAAACAATGCTTTATAATATACTGTACTGTACAAGCAGGACAATGTAGTGTAAAGCAGTTTAAAGGCTTCCTCTGAGCCGAGCCAAAGCTTTACTCTTTCTGTAATAGTGCTGACACATTTCTGTTGGTTTTGCAGGACATTTACACTCATTTTATGACCCTGTTGGAAAGACAGCGAGCGGTTTACTGACAGTATCGAGCGCGGTCTCGTCACTCATTCTTATGAGTCTGAAGGTTTCCTCATGTTGTAAAGAGACCCTGTTTGTGACTGTAATGGTGGTCACCAACTGTGTCCACACACATGGCTAAAGCTTGGCTTACGATGATTAGATGCCCACTCTTTATCCCTCTGAACCACACACACACACACACACACACACACACACACACACACACACACACACACACACCAGCACGCGCAAGGTCTGACAGATGGCCTTCCTCGGGAGAAAGACAGTGATCCTTTATCACCTTGTCCTGTGTAGTATCAACAGCGTGGTTTGAAGAAATGAAACCCGCTCCCTGATTGCAACAAAAGGGCAGTTTGCTGACAGAATTGCAAGGATAGTGACTCCCAGAGTGATTTCCAGACAGTATGTTTCTGATTCAAATCACATTTTCACAGTCAAATAGATGCTTTTCATCCCTCTCTGGTTATTCATCTGTTCATCCCCCTTCATCTTTCTCTCTTTGTCGGTCTCAGTAAATGTCATAATTTCAGTGTGCTTCACATTAATGTGGGCAAATTGTTTGATGGAGGCAAAAATGCTACTAGATTGTCAATCATCACAATGTATTACAATGAAAATTTTCTTAATGTGTGTGTACACTAGCTGACAAAAGACTTTTCGTCGATCCCAGTTGTAAGAGTAACAAATATTAATTTGACTTCTAGTTGATCATTTGGAAAAGTGGCAGAAGGTAATTTTTTTCTGATGAATCATCTGTTGAACTGCATTACAATCATCACAAATACTGCAGAAAACCTATTGGAACCTGCATGGACCCAAGATTCTCAGAGATATCAGTCAAGTTTGTTGAAGGAAAAATCATGGTTTGGGATCTGCAGAGTGGATGGCAACATCAACAGCCTGAGGTATCAAGACATTTGTGCTTAATCATGAAAAGGTAAAAAGAGCTGATGAAACACGTACAGTACAGTCATGAAATGGCCTCCACAGAGTCCAGACCTAAATATTATGGATTTGACAATCTTGTATGATGAGATCTCGCAAGATTAAATCGCAACAAGATTTCTTGTCGGGGTGAAAAGTTATCTTGTGAGTTGCGATGTTATGATGGAGCATGAGGGTGAAATT
Organism: Danio aesculapii; assembly: GCF_903798145.1. Taxonomy (NCBI): domain Eukaryota; kingdom Metazoa; phylum Chordata; class Actinopteri; order Cypriniformes; family Danionidae; genus Danio; species Danio aesculapii. The sequence continues at coordinate 16,634,436 of NC_079452.1, forward strand.
AGCACTGAAGATTGGAAGCAGGATTTGATTTGAACTGCACACCAAGTGCTTTGCACATACCTGGCAACACAGGCTAGCCTCTGTGTTGCGCGTCACTCATTTGTTTGGGCAGGTGTTCTTTTTTTTACCGGAGTTCAGTGGCTGACCGAACCGGAATGTAATGACAGTCATTACAAGTTGACTTTTAAAAAAGCACCTAAATAATTTCGCAATTTGTGATTTATATATATATATATATATATATTAGTTGAATAAAAGACTTCTTAAAAATACTGTAAAAATCTCGTCTCGTCTCGTTCTTGTGAACCCAATCTCGTGTCTCGTCTCTTCTCGTGGAGTCGGCGTCTCGTAATCACCCCTAGTAAATATGACAGTGGCCTACATCTAATTAACTCTGCTAAAAATGCCTGGTTTTACATATCACATTATTTCAGAAAGCTTCAAGATTGTGAATACTGAACAGCGCAGACAGGTTTTAATTCACTATGCCATTCATTGTCATTTTGGAAATCACCCATTTGTAATGCTTTTGTGATCCTAAATACACTGTGAAAACAGTGAAATAATGTTTAGAGATAGAAAAAAAAAGCTGATGAAAGCATACTGTCATGAAATGGCCTCCACATGGTCCAAACCTGAATATGATAAAGTCATTATGAAATTAACTGAAAAAGAAAGAAAGAAAATGAAAGAGACAGTGGCCTACACCTAATTACCTCTGCTGAATGCCTGGTTTTACATAGCACATTATTTCAGAAAGCTTCAGGATTGTGAATACTGAAAAGTGCAGACAGGTTTTAATCCACTATGCCTTTCAGTCTTATTCTGGAAATCACCCATTTGTAATGGTTTTGTGATACACTGTGAATACAGTGAAATCATATTTAGAGATAGATAAAGAGCTGATGAAACACATACAGTCACGAATGGCCTCCACATGGTCCAAACCTGAATATGATAAAGTCATTATGAAATTGACTGAAAAAGAAAGATACAGTGGCCTACATCTAATTAACTCTGCTAAACAGGCCTGGTTTTACAAATCACATTATTTCAGAAAGCTTCAGGATAGTCTTAACATAAACATTCAGGAGTTATACATCTATTATTTACATCATTCATTTTCCTTCAGCTTAGTCCCTTATTTATCAGGGGTCGCCACAGTGGAATGAACCGCCAACTATTCCAACATGTTTTACGCAGCGGATGCCCTTCCAGCTGCAACCCAGTACTGGAAATATATTACATGTACAGTTGCAGTCAGAATTATTTATCCTTTTTTAAATATTTCCCAAATGATGTTTAACAGAGCAAGGAAATTTTCACAGTATGTCTGATAATATTTTTTCTTCTGGAGAAAGTCTTATTTGTTTTATTTCGGCTAAAATAAAAGCAGTTTTAAATTTTTTTAAAACCATTTTAAGGTCAATATTAATAGCCCCGTTAAACTATATATTTTTCAATAGTCTACAGAAAAAACCATCGTTATACAATAACTTTCCTAATTACCCTAATCTGCCTAGTTAACCTAATTATCCTGGTTAGGCCTTTAAATGTCACTTTAAGCTGTATAGAAGTGTCTTGAAAAATATGCAGTGAAATATTATTTACTGTCATCATGGCAAGGATAAAATAAATCAGTTATTATAAATGAGTTATTAAAACTATTATGTTTAGAAATGTGTTAAAAAATCTTCTCTCCATTAAACAGAAATTGGGTAAAAAAAATAAACAGGGGGGCTAATAATTCTGACTTTAACTGTATATTAACAATAATGAGTGGCTCGTTCTATATCAGATTGCTTATAGTATTTCTTTGACTTTAAATCCAGTATATATAGAAATATGTCTCATTATAATATTAGTCTTAACTTAAACATCATTTTCTTTGATTTTTGCAAAGAATGTGACATTTACCATACACATCTCATACCCTTTACACTCTATGACCGCTGTGAAGCTCTTTGGACAGAGCTCAAGCTGTGAAGCTGCTAATTTTACAGCCCACGGTCACACACATGACCATTAATATTACATGTGCTCGGTCTCGCAGGTACACGCAGCATTCTGTGACCTCTCGGTCTTGATGGAAAACCTTTCCACAGGTCTCCTGGCTAACACTAGAGGCCTCTCTTTGTTGCGAGATGAGTTATGCAATGCGAGACTCCACAATGCTGCTTTTAGCATTGAGGTCAGTTACAGCAAAAGCACTTTTGATGCTGTTTAAAAGAGATGAGTTTTTAGGTGAAGTAACGTATAATCCCACTCTCACGCCGGCTGAAACATGAAAATAAAGACTGAAGGTGAATATGCATGCTGAATAGCGTTATACAAGAGAAGAACTCGAGCGACCCTGAATGAGAATTGGCTTCACCGCCTACATCCAGATTGAGTGTACACAGAGAAACGCAGCGAGAGCATTAATGTCTTATGGGTCAGCACCCACGACACACGGCCGGCATTGGCACACTCCAGAAAAGCTGTTTTTAATTGATTTTATGCTTTTACTGAGAAAATGAATGGTCTCGAGACAGAGTTTGAACTTTTCTGTCCTAGGATTTTTGTGAGTCATTTTTTTTCTTTGGGACAGTGACGATAGAGAGTAAATTATAGGAGAGGAATGGGGTCAGGCGTAATGAAATATACTGATTATAATCTGCATACACATGGGAGAGTTGCATGTCATGTGTGGTGTACTTTTGCTCTCACCATGTGTCCTGCCCTCAATAAAAATGTCACAGAACATTCCAACAGGTAACCAACCTGTAATGAATGCAAATGCTAAACACAAAGGTTTTAAAATGGCTTTTTTTGGCATTCATGCTCATTGCTTTCATCAATGTGTTGTTGAATGACATATTTTCATATTCACACTCACTCTAGTTGTTAAACATGATATTTAATTATACTGGTCTCTATCTGATGACTCTTCTGTCTTCTGAATCTATCAGGTAACGCGTCACAGCATCAATACACTGCTTCAATCTTTCACTTTCACACTTGTACTTAGTAATTTTAGCGAAAACCTCAGATACTGTTGGTTGGTTACTGTTGGTTGTAATATTGAGTCTCGATACTTCTTGCAATTTTCACTTTTACCCATTAGAATTCAGATTTTATTCTCACAATCACTAATGAATAGGTATTCTCACAACTGTGGCTTTATTTCACACAATCCTGAATTTGATTCACAATTCTAACACTGTTTATATACAGTAACTTGAAATAGTGAGATAAAAAAAGATGATTGTGATTATCTTTTTTATTCCATGGTGGTGTACTTATTTCAACATGGATATATGTATATATCAATGGGATGTGTGTGCGTGCGTGTGTGGGTGTGTTCAGTACAATAAGCATGATTCTTATTCTCAAGAAGACACTTTAAAGATACGTTCTTGCACTGACAGTGTCATAAATATTTCATTGTGATTTGAGTTTTTGTATGTCGAACCAGCGCATGTGCTGAGACCTTTATCAATCTGGGAAAAAATAGATGTTGAGGATTAAAAATTGATATTTGCCTAAACATGAAATATTTAACCACAACTACCTTTGTTTCTTCGCTTTACACGAACTCAACATCAAACCTCAACAGAAATCCTGTCAGAACAGCTTGTCTGACTTGCTTTGAACTAACATTGCCTACCATTTTTGGCTGAAAACAATTGTAGGTACATTTACTCAAAATAAGGATATTATGTGCAGCAAAATCCAGTTTTAATCCCATCATCCCACTCTTTTATCTGTGACTGAGGGTGAGAGAAGGTATTGAGAGAATAAAAGGGTCACAAAGGTCATGTTTTATTATTATTAATTCTGGCGGTATTCAAGCCCTGGTCATGTTTTTGAAAAGTCCACCAGCAATTGCATGTGTTTTTATGAGCAGTTGCTGTTACTCTTCGTGGCACACTACATTTCAGGTCCTACATTGACATTCGTAACCCCCTTCTGACTCGTTTACACATATAAAGGTCTATTGTGTGAGTCTGAGTGAGGCCAATCACAATCTTGTGTTGTTTGATTTCAAGTAGGAGGTGCTGGAGAATGTGCCTAACCAGCTGCCGTACTGTAGGTGTGAATGGTTAGGAGCGTTAGTATTACAGCAGGACGGCTCTCTTTTTGTCTGTAGTTTTTGTCTGAGTAAAACTGATAAAGTTTCTGTTTACACCTGATTTGGTTGATTTGATCACTGGTAGACAAGTTTTGGTGTTTAGGTCCATCTGTCGTCCACTTTTGACATACTTTAAATGTAAGTAAGGGATAAAGAATGTACATCCATTGGGCTGTTGTATAAGCCTGAAGGGATTTATTCTGTGAAACAAACCACCTGGAAATACTTTATCCAGCTTATTACATTGACTACTTGCCACAACATATAAATATAAGAGACAAAACATTGTTCTTAGACTAAATAGTTTATTAATTCTTTAACTGAATGCAAAGCTAACAGAGATAAAAAATAGTTGAATAGAGCATAAACTAACATGCATATCATCGAGTCACAAGATGGCACCAAACAGTCAAAAACAGATAAGCATATATATGGATGTGAGAGTATTCACTGACAGTCAAAATTATTCAGAACTACCTGATTGAGCCCGCGTTATTATTTTCAGTGGTTGTTATCTGGGAATAACATACAATGGAATCAGGGGCGTAAATCTTGGGGGAGGGCAGAGCAGACATGCCCCCCCCCCCCCCTTCAAAGGCACCCCCCCAAAAAAATCTCCCTCTCTATTGTTAAAAATATGTATGTAATATATAGTTAATGTATGTATATCTAAAATAATTGTGTAAGTAGGAAAAAAACCTGCCAAAAACGCATTTAGAAACAGTTGCGTTCTCTCTCCTTCCTCACAGTGGTTTAGCCCACTGCCTGCTTTCCCTGTTCATCTCACCTACTCTACACACATGAGTCAGGTGTGTGTCTGCGGCTCAATTAATGTTGAACTCCAGCAAGGAGGGTATTTAATTCATTTTAAATAAAGAGATTCTCTTTAATGTAGTTGATGCAAACTCATTCATAAATTAGTTGCGGCAAAAATGCTGATTATCTATGTCGTTTTCCATGAATCTGCTATATTAGCGATTAAATAATTACTTATCTAGTTAATGGTAGCTTGTTTACAATAGCTTGTTGCATAGTGTACTGCAACTAACTCGCCGACCAAAGCCATTTCCCATGCATTGTTTTATTTGTGACAACTTGGAATACTGTTAACTTAACATTAACGGCCACAATTAGCATAATGTTTACCTGTGCATTTACTAAATGAGCACTGTGTTACGTCAGAACTGACCGCAATTTCTATTCTGTTCTTAAGTGTCTTAATTAAGGTGGATATATATATATATATATATATATATATATATATATATATATATATATATATATATATATATATATATATATATATATATATATATTTATTTATTTATTTATTTATTTTCCCCTCTACTGTTAAATGAATTTTTCTCCCATGCTTGTGACTGACCAATGAGAAAGAAGTATTCCACACAGCCATGTAATAATAATGAATAACACAGGTAATCAAAACATAATGAAGTACTTTATCAAGGGTGTAGTGCACTTTCTATAAACATGACAATTATTATAAACAACAATTTTAGAGAATTTATTTTACAGTGTACTTATTGCACATGATCTGTTTTTGCACTAATAATATCAGAAAATGAATATTATTCTATTCTACTCACAACAAAAGTCATTTATTATTATTTATTTATTATTTAAATATTGAAATTATTATTAAATATAAGTAATTTAATAGTAATTTAATATAAGGGAACCTTAAAATAATGTTGAATTTAAAGTTTTCAGTTTACCATTATTACATTTACATTTAGTCATTTAGCAGACGCTTTTATCCAAAGCGACTTACAAGTGAGGACAAGGAAGCAGTTTACACAACTATAAGAGAAGCAGTGAACAAGTGCTATAGACAAGTTTCAGGTGTGTAAAGTCTAAGAAGCAAAGCATTAGTAATGTGGTTTTTTTTTTTGAGAGAGAGAGTACAGTTAGTGGTATAGCCAGAGAGGCAGTTACAGATTAGGAAGGAAAGTGGAGACTAAACAGTTGAGTTTTTAGTCGTTTCTTGAAGACAGCAAGTGACTCTGCTGTTCTGATGTAGTTGGGGAGTTCATTCCACCAACTGGGCAGATTGAATGTGAGAGTTCGGGAAAGTGATTTCTTCCCTCTGAGGGATGGAACAACGAGGCGACGTTCATTCACAGAACGCAAGTTTCTGGAGGGCACATAAATCTGCAGAAGTGAGAGCAGATAAGAAGGAGCAAAGCCAGAGGTCGCTTTGTAAGCAAACATCAGAGCTTTGAATTTGATGCGAGCAGCAACTGGCAGCCAGTGCAAACGGGTGAGTAGCGGAGTGACATGTGCTCTTTTGGGTTCATCAAAGACCACTCGTGCCGCTGTGTTCTGAAGCAGCTGAAGAGGTTTGATAGAATTAGCTGGAAGCCCGACTAGTAGAGAGTTGCAATAGACCAGTTTGGAGAGAACAAGAGCTTGAACAATGAGTTGAGCTGTATGTTCAGATAGGAAGGGTCGGACCTTTCTGATGTTATAGAGTGCGAATCTGCAAGATCGAGCAGTTCTAGAAATGTGGTCAGAGAAGTTTAGTTGGTCATCAATTGTTACTCCAAGGCTTTTTACCATTTTGGATGCAGTAATGGTTGTCCCATCCATCTGGATTGAAAAGTTATGGTGTAGAGTCGGGATGGCAGAAACTTCAAGCATTTCTGTTTTCACAAGGTTAAGCTGAAGATGATGATCTGTCATCCAGTGTGAAATGTCTGACAGGCAGGCTGAAATGCGAGCTGGAACCGAGGGATCATCAGGGTGAATTACAAAGTACAGTTCTTTTTAATGTACTTCAGATACTTAAGAATAAAATCATGAAGGTTCTCCCTTTAATAACTCTTAAGCAGGCGTTCATTGAATTAGCATTATTACATCTGCAACATTTTTTTTAAACAGACTTTCTAGATTTGATGTGCACATTCATTACAATTAAGGACCCTTCCTCTTAGCACAGAAAATCTGCAACCTACTTCATATTAGCTTGTTTCCGGAGCACATCCACTTCATTAAATGTTTAGCAAGACAAGAAGTGTGTGATGAAGCCCCCCGGGCTCTTTTTCCATTTGGATACAATCACAGGTCCGCATTCAAAATGCCTCGTCCCCCACAATGCACCAAATTGCAGCTATATTAAGCCGCATTCATTGGTTTTCTCCACATGTGAAGGCAGACGAATGCGAATAGAGAATGTGGCTGTCCTGGGGGACGAGGAGCAGGGCCAGGCCCCTGCAGTGAGCTCTCAAAGGGCCCGGCAGAGGGTTATCTGCAGACCTCAATGCCTGAATCTCTCCACACTGAGAGAGCTCACAGGAGTCTTGGGGAAAAGCATGCAGTGTGTCTGTTGGTAAAGGCCGGTTCACAGTGTGATCTGATATTTGTATGCTATTGCTTTTTCATTTGTATGGCCATTGTGGAAGTACATACTCTGTAAAAAGTGAAAACTTCAACAAATGACTTTTGTAACTAATTACAAAAAGTTTTTCCACTTTTATTTATTGATTATTTGTTTATTGCAGCGTCTTTTGGATGCAACTTGGTGAAGTATTTTTTTTCAGTGTAGATAAATGTGTTGAACATGTTGAAGAATGGTCTCACAGTTGTGTCCAGTCAAATTCATCTGTACAGCATTCTTCAAAATGCTACTCCGGTCATTATAGTTCTGTTTACAATATTGGGTTTTCTTTTTAAAATGGTGTTTTAGAATGAAAACACTCCTTGCAGAGAATGCCATTTAACACCATTTTGGAAAAACGATCTTCATCCACACTATACTGGCTAAAATGCAAGATATGTGACCATTTTACGCTCACTGCTCATATTTTTCTAGCATTCGTACTTGCAGTCTACCGGCTGTTAAATGGTCATATATTAGGCACTAACGAAACAGGGATTGATATGCAACAGTCCAAATGACCAATCAGAGAGCAATTTTTAGATAGCTGTGACTCTGTTTAACGTAAAAACTTTAACGGAACTGCAACATAACACCAGCCTTTCCAAAAGAAAACAGGGTCTTTGGCATTTTCAAAATGCTCTGTTTTTTGGGTTGAAGATTGCAGATTAGTGTGGATGCTAGGCATAACCGTATCAAAATTGACGTGCCTTAAACCGGGGGTTCCCAAACTTTTTAGCCTGCGACCCCTTAAAAAACAATGCCAGTGACTCGTGACCCCCGATATCCTGCTAGTAGTTATAAATATACAAACCATGCACGCAAGGGTGCACATACACCAATAGGCCAAGTCTATTCTTGGTGTAATTTTGGCGACCACCACCTGGAGCCCACCCCCAATGTTTAGTCGTGGCCTGCATTTATTTTGACTGTACATTAGTGCCATAAAGGTGCCAGGAAGTTTAACCTTCTTATATAAAATTAATCTGCTGCATCCGACACTATTGCTGTCGTAAATGTAACATAAACCCCAGGTGTCACAGTACAATGGAAAAAAAAATCAAAAGGCTGGTCGCTTTTATTTGCATGATGTTCATGTGTTATATTTATGTGTTTTACGGTAATATGGTAAGTCTAATAGTTTATTAAAATTAATTCGATTTTTGGAAATCATTAAGCCCCCCACCCCCCCATTGTCTAGCCTCTCTTGTAAAAAAAGTACATTTGAAAATTCATAGATAACAGCAATAGCCAAAATAGTATTCAAATTAATTTTAATATGGTTGGCTTTTGGTGCTTCACACCTTTTTTGGGTTTTTTTTGGTTTGTTACAAGAATAAGACCAAGATTTAGATGTAAAATGTTTTCTCCATTTAAAAACAATGCAGTAGCAAAAGATGACTTCTCTTACCTCAGCTTGTAAAATTAAAATATTTGTTAGCATTGGCCAAAACTGATTATCTGAAGTCCGCCGAAGCGAAGGATTCCGCTTAGTCTTAAAGCCTTTTTCGATAGGTTATTTACACTATTTATGATGGCATAGCAGTTAAAATAGGACAAATGAGCTCATGTATGGGACAAATTCTGGACTTTTGTCAGTGAGGGGTGGGTCTTCCGAACTGTCCCTGGCTACAGGCCTAAAATAAATGGATAAAAAATTAATAAACAACAGGCTAAAACCTTTTTCTAAATTGCTTTTGAAAACACTATCGGTTGGGTTGAGGGATGGGGGTATATGGGTTAGTCAGTCAGTCGACAGCAAGCTGGCCTGGGGTGCGTTTCCCAAACAACAACATAACTTGCCACTGAACTATCATAGTACGATGCATCGTTTGGGAAAAGAACTATGTAGTGAGGAGTGTTTCCCAAAAACCTGTAGTTTCTCTGTCGCAGGTCTGTCATTTGTACCACATTAGTTATAAAGTAAAACGCCCATAATGATGCTCTAAACAGTGTGGAGGAACTACTTCTTTAGAGAAGAACCCCATAATTTATGTGTGCAAATTATATTTTTTTACACGCACACGCATTAAAAAAAGAACAAAATTCGTTTTGGTAAAAACATGCACTTGTTTTCCATTTATTAGGAAATGAAAAAAATCCTACATTTAATAATAATATTAATAATGATGACGATTATTAGTATTATTATTATTAAGTAGGATATGGTTTATTTTTTTATTTTTGGAAAAGTCTAGTTTTACAATTTGACACATGTAAACCACTGCAGAAATGTTCTAACCAACAGGCCCATGTCATATACAGTACAGAAACTTAATAAATAACCTACTCTTAATTAAAAGCATTAACGTATGCTATGTTTTTGTTTACACAAGCTTTGGAGACGTAACATAAATTCCGCTTTTTAATAATAGGTCACCTATAGCTTTCGTCATGAGCCACGGCTGTGTTCAAAATGGCATCAATGTTTTCTAAGTGCACTGCGAAGGGAACGCAATTGTAAACATCGCTAAAACTGAACTGTAAAAATACTTTGAAAGCAAATTACACCTAAGAGTGACAACTTTAATCCTTTTAAAAAAATCATTCCAAGTGTAAATGTTCGAATGTTCGAAACGAATAGGGCATAGGGGGAATAACTGGTAATAGAACACAGCCAGGAATTATGTTTCTAACTACAGCCCCAGAAGTTTGTGACGCAGTTTGCGAATGTTCGTTGGAACGACGGATTTGGGAAACACCAAATCAACAAACTGTTTGTAGACAACTTGCGACCTTAGTTGGCTAACGATGGTTTTCGGAAACGCACCTCTGGTTGGCTGAAGTGTATATTGTGGTGGATTTATGTGAGAAAAGTACTCGAAATTTGATCAAAAAGCATACACAGCGGCCTCTGGTGAATTTGCAAAAACAAAAACTGCGAGCATACGTACCTTCAGTTACGTATTTCGCTGTCCCCAGAAATGTAGACCTGGGTACATATCCATAATGAGCCTGGGTTGAATGAATCCCCATCCACACTCACAATTCTGTTTTAGTACACACTGTACTAAAACTCAGTACCTTCTGGTTCACACAGACTTTAAGGAAGGTCAAGTAAGTTTACAGGGAGTCTATTCAAATGTATCAGCGTAAGGTTGGATATAGTAGTTGTGTAATCATCATGTGATCCTGTGTCTTTCTGATGGGCTGTTTGGCACGGCTGGTCTGTTACCCAAAATCCCCCTGTGGTTTTCTTGCCAGCTAAAGTCAGACTCTCTTCTTCCGCCTGGATCCTGCGTAACAGATCACGCCGGGCCAAATCCTTGGAAGTGTGGGATTTACTGCTGACTAAGGACTCATTTCAGGAGCTGAGGGGGTGGAAGAAAGAAATCAAGGAGGGGGAAAGAGAAGATATTGTTAAAATAATTCAGTAAGGTCAGTTGTTTTGCTGTGAAAATAGGGGTGACACAAACATGTGAGGATCTGAGGTTTGCTAGCGATGGTTATAATGGTCATGCAGACATAATACCAGGAAATAAATAACCAAATAGCAGTTTGCCCCTCTCACGCTGTGCTTGTTTTTCATTGTAATTGTGTTTATGGATGCATTAGCAGTACTTGCCTGTTAATGGAACATTACCTGATAATTCGTCCCGTTGTTTTTTCCCCTAAGAGGTGTGATGTGCATTCAGAAACGTGTGGTTAGTAAAAGCCATGACACAGGATTGCTGTTTTATAAACTGCTTTCTTGTACTGTGTGGGTCTATTTTATGAAGCAAACCATTTGTCTCTGTCAGTAATGCAGTGGAACAAAGTGTGGCTATATTTGGAAAATTGAATACTAGTATATGCTAGCATGCATACTGTGTATACTGCGTACAATTTATTATGGTAGTGAAAGGATCATGCTTCTGGATGGAGAAAAAGAAATTGTGACACAGCCTAATACAATATCAAAAAACTACAAGTACATATAAATTGCAGATCGATTTGATGTAAACTAACTTCCTTGATGTCAAAATGACATCAATATATTAGCTAACATTGACTACATTTACATGGACACCAATAATTCGACTTTAATGCGATTAAGACAATACTCTGATTAAGAGTCTACCATGTAAACAGCAATTTTTGATTAATTTAATCAGATTAAGGTCATAATCGAACTAAAGAGAAATCAAATTGAGACATGTGGAGTATGCCGATTTTAGTCGCATTATTGAAGTGCAGTACAGACATGTAAACACCTTAATTGAACTATTACCGTCATGTAGGACTTTTCGCCGCGTTTTGCGACAGAATAGTCCACAGACACCTGCATCGTGAAATGCAGAGGTTTTTTTCTTCCATTCAGCATGCGGTATGAACTTCGATTTAAAACAAGTCTTCCAGCAGTTTCTAGTTGCATCCAAGGTCTTGTTTGTCACGGGGGGCATGCCCAAATGAAAGCGAAAATTCCAAACCGCAGTTAAAGTCGACAAATTAAAAATTAAACACCCGGAATTACCTGAAACTCCGATGGAAATGCAAATAGCACGGTGACACAATGACGTTAATCGAATTATGTGTTAAAACGTGTAAAACGGGATCATGAAAGAAACAGATTAAGGCAAATAATTCGATTACTGATGTCCCAACACAATCTCACGGCAATTCGTAATTTTTTTTTAGTGGCTAATTCGTACGAATTCGTACGATCTAATTCGTACAATTTAGTATTATTAATTTAGCTCATCCTCCAATGACGGTTGGGTTTAGGGGCGGGGTTAGGTGCCACGCCTCCTTTTTAAAATCGTACCATTTCGTACGACTGAACTCGTACGAATTAGTACGAATTAGCCTCTAAACTGTCAAAACGTAAAAACCTTATGTTTTGTCGTGAGATCAGGCTGGATGTCCATGTAAATGTAGGTAGTGGCATCTTGTAACATTGACTGTCCTGTAATTGATTTTTGACATATTTTTTGTCATTTTAAATGTTTGTTACGTTTTTACATGCATTGTAGGGATACAATCAACTGCGTAAAACATATGCCAGAATAGTTAGCGGTTCACCAATGAAAATAAGGGATTAAGCAGAAGAAGAATGAATGTAGGGATACAAAATCCCAGGCTCATTCTGAAAACGTGTCGCTATATACATTTCTGGAGAGCGCCAAAAACATCACAGGAGCTACCTTTTTTTTGCAGTTTTTGATTTCACAATTCCTCCAGAGGCCGCTGTGTAGGCTTTTTGAGGTCTCAAATTTCTCTTGGGGTGCCATTCGCACCTGCTGTTCTTGCTTAAATTCACCAGAGGCCGCTGTTGACTGACTCACTGACTGACTGATCGACTGACCCACCCTCCTGCTTCCCTAAACCCAACCAATAATGTTTTCAAAAGCACAAACTGACCTCCCCATACACTTCCCCAAACCCAACCAACAGTTTTAAAAAGCTATCCATAAAAACAAAAGCCCATGCCTGATTTTAACCGCGTTTTCAGATTTTACCACATTCTCACCCTGTTATTTACTTGTTGATTTTGTTTTTTTGGCTTCTGTTTTGGTCTTACTCGCTTTCTGGAACCTTTCTTCGCCAGACTTGAACCTTGTCGTCATGGTCAACTCATCTCTGCGTCTCAAGTCTGCCAACGTATATGGCAAGTTACTAGACGAACTGGTAACAGCGGGAAAGCCATCCATTCAGAGGTAATCGGTCAGCTGGTAAGCGTGAAAAGGAGCGGTGTCACACTGCCCGTAGCGTTCGTTTTAAAGATAAAATGCAGCCATACGTACTTCTGGCTACGTAATTCGTGCTCTCCAGAAATGTAATATAGGGCTACGTTTTCAGAATGAGCCTATGTTGAAAAATCCAGAGTCAACTTGTAATTTATAACTGTAGCTTTCAACAAAATATTTCTTATATTATATTACTTCTTGTGTCATTACTTTTTTGTGGTCAAAATGCCATCAGTATGTGGATGCCAAATAGACATAGGGTTAGTGTTTTTGAAGTGTGTGTGTGTGTGTGTTTTTTTTTTATGTCGTTTTGAAATTAAGGTGCCTCCTTGGTACTAATAAAAGTCAATATTTTATCATAAATAAATCTGAGCATTGCATGTTTGTATTGCAATATGAAAGTGTGACGGAGGCCAGCTAGTAAGTGCTGTGCTTGTAATCCTCACTCCTCTGACCTCTAAAGGTTCTCTAGCGACAGAAGCTAGTGGCCATGGTCTTTAGCCTCCTTGTTAGAGCAACCGACTCCCTTTGCGGAAGGTCACCGGTTCGATCCCAGCTTGGAACAGGTTGGGTGGTGTAGGACCGGCGGGGTTACAAAAGCTTGCAGTTTCAACTGTTCATAATTATGCTCATGATCAACTGTTGAGGAATTATGACAATGTTTACTTTATGCTGTTTATATAGTAACATGTTTGAACCGGTTGTAAGAGTTCATGTTTGATATCTATCACCTTTTTGAATGAGCAGCTGGAAATTGGAAAGTATTGATAATTCATAATAGGAGTCTATACTGAAAAACATATTCAATGGGATTACATTTTTTTAGGTGACTGGTTGCAAACAGTTTATGTGGGCTGAATTTGAACAAACAAATTAAGTTTTTGTAATGTTTAAATGTGTTTGTTTAAATTCAACCCAAATACATTTTTAGTAACCAATTACCTTGAAAACTAAAGTAAATGGATTTTGTAAATCCAGTAAATCCTTTTTTTCAGTGCAGGTGTATTTTGGTCTTGATATTTTTCTCTTGGCCCTGTCATAATTATGACACCAACCTGATTTCACCAAGCAGGATATGTTCCTGGATTAACATCTATGTTGATCCTGGAACAACATTCCAATCAGCCAATCAGAATTAAGGGATACGTTTGTACGCTTCTACATGATTGTTATCCAACTATTATTCCCCTCTAATTTTTGGAATAATTTACAGTTATGGTTGGGTTTAGGTGTAGGGAATAGGTATGGATTGCGTTTTCGAACAAAAATGATGTTCTCAGATTCCCAGGATCACAGATGATAATGCAGGATCGCATGGCAAAATCATGACGTGCCAAGAATAAAAAAGACTAAACATTATGGTCACACCATTTTAAGGTACAGTTTGTGCTATTAAAAAACATTAACTACAATAAACTCCTAATTTGCAGCATATTAATAGTTATTATGTTGTAGTTAGGCTTATGTATTGACATTAGAAATGCAGAGTATGTACTAATAAACCACCAACATCTTATCAAAGGCATGTAATAAGCCACTATAGTGAGAATTGATACATTTAGATTTAGGTTTTATTTGTTGGCTCATTAGTCAGTTTATTGCCTTTATTCAAAGGCATATCTTCTTCGCATCAGCAAAATTCAATATATCTCTAATTTGTGTGCATTTATGAATTAGTAAACAAGCCAATTTGAATGCATATGTATTTACTGAATAAAACATGTCCTGGGTATTTGTAAACTTGCACTCACCCTGCTGTTTTTAAGTTGAATATGTGCTTGTTTAAAATACTACATCATTTATTTGTGTTCTGTTTAAATCTATTCTATATAAACACACCGTGTACATTTTCATTTATGCATGTCTAAAATATATCCTAGAAAGATACACATTTGGATTGACCATGGTCTGAAACGGTATTTGTTTTGCAACCATTTAACAAAACTAGTATGCATGTATGCGTGGTGTCACATGACTTCTTTGCAATTTATTTATTTTATTCACGTTCATCAAGTCAGCAGATGATCGGGACTGACACATTGGAAAGACATTGGATTAGAATGTCAAGTTAACTGCATTGCCTTGTGGGATATACAATATAGGCCATCCAGTTCTCCCATGGCTCTGTTCCAAAAATAAAAAAAACTTGGAGAGCTGCCCTACTTGGAACCTCCAGCATAGACAGCTGTCTTTCAAGGCTCTATCGTACAGGAAATACAAAATTGATGCTCCTAATAGACATTCAGTCACCCAAGTAGTGCGACCCTATTGATTTTGAGTTTGATAAAGATAGCAAGTTGCTTAAGCAACGATGATGTATTACTCTATCAGCATAAATACATGTATTGGGTAAACTGAGTCAGGTTTATTTGTTTTTAGCAATACTCTAATACTGAATTAGTTTTGACACGGTTTAGAATTTGGATTTCTGGTCTACTAGTGCATTGTGAAGTTGAGTGAATTGTCTGAGAAGGACACATTTGAGTCTCCCTCAGACTTGGGCTTTTTTTGATAATGTTTCCTAAAATCTAAATTTGAATTTGAAACACATACTGTAGCCCATTTATAGTGAAGCTATAATCCTGTGGAAATATAATTATGTAAAAATAATTTCATTAAATGTGACATTTTTATGTGGTTAGACTCCTGCTGCTATAAAATAATGAGTTATCCAAATTAAACATGTTGATTAGACTCAGCTTGAGAATAACCTTTGTTGTAGCTCATGGTAATAAAGACAACGAAGGGTTTAGTTCTGATAATGTTGAAACTTTCCAGAAGGCACACAACGTTATAAGACGTTAATATTAGATTAGATTTATGTTGTGATGTCTGGTGACTAAAATTCAATGTCTAGCCAGTGTCTAAACAATGTTATTTTGATGTCTAATAACAATGTCAAATGACGTTGATATTTGGTTGATTTTAGGTTGTGCTGGAAAGTGACCAAAATCCAACGTCATGCCAACATCTTAAACCAACCCCATATTGACGTCAAATACTGACATTGATCTGTGGTGTATGGCAACCAAAATCCAACGTCTGATAGACGTCATGGTGGTAACGTCCACACAACGTCAAGCTGTAACATTATTAGACGTTGTTATATGGTTGATTTTCGGTTGTGTTGAAAAGTGACCAAAATCCAACGTTGAGCCAACATCTTAAAACAACGTCATATTGATGTCACATAGTGACATTTATTTGTCAGGTATGGCAACCAAAATCCAGTGTCTGATAGAAGTCATAGTGATTACGTCCACACAACGTCAAGCAGTAACATCATTAGACGTTGTTATATGGTTGATTTTCGGTTGTGTTGAAAAGTGACCAAAATCCAACGTTGAGCCAACATCTTAAAACAAAGTCATATTGACGTCACAAACAGATATTAATTTGTCAGGTATGGCAACCAAAATCCAGCATCTGATAGACATCACAGTGGTAACGTACACACAGCGTCAAGCTGTAACATAATTAAACGTTGATATTTGGTTGATTTTAAGTTGTGTTGGAAAGTGACCAAAATCCAACCATGAGCCAACATCTTAAAACAACGTCATATTGATGTCACAAAGTGACATTTATTTGTCAGGTATGGCTACCAAAATCCAGCGTCTGATAGAAGTCATAGTGATAACGTCAGCACAACGTCAAGCTGTAACATCATTAGATGTTGATATTTGGTTGATTTTAGGTTGCATTGAAAAGTTACTAAAATCTAGCGTCAAACCAACAGCTTAAACCAACATCATGCTAATGTAAAATACTGACATTTGTTCATCAGGTATGGCAACCAAAATCCAACGTCTGATAGACATCATAGTGGTAAAGTCCACACAATATCAAGCTGTAACATCACTAGTTGATATTTGGTTGACTTTAGGTTGCGTTGTAAAGTGACCAAAATCCAAGTCTGTTCAATGCTATACACTGACATCGGTCTAACGTTGGGTTCTGACGTCAACCTTATTTTCATGCAACATCCCATGACGTTAGGGTACACAGTCAGTCTTATATGTTGATGTCCTGTGCCTGCTGGGTTAAGTTTAAATTCCAAAACCTGTTCTGAAAAGTGGAATTAAAGGGACTAAATAAGTTCAAATAACTTAATAGGGCTGTATGTACAACAGTTCATGACTGTCCATGTAAACGTTGCTATATTTTTAGTTCTAAAACAATAATGTCAGTAGTAATTTTAATAGTAATGTCATTTGTGTTTAACATTTTAGCAATGTTTAACATTTTAGCATAAAGCAGTTGTCAAAGAATCAATATGCTGTCTTTTAATGATAAACTCATACTTCGCTCTGTTTTTTGTATCAGTTTCAGACATATTGTCTATGGGACAATTTCAATTACACCATAAATACCCTCATACAGTCAAGTCAACCTCTTTAGACTGATATGTGCTGGTGTGTGTGTGTGTGCATGTTTGCCATTCATTTGCCACTTCATTTCAGTTTGCATTCTGCTGATCCCCGCGGGAGCTATGCTGGAGGTGTTTCAGATGGAAGGGAAATTTGTATTTTGGGTCTGTTCTGTATGTTTGTGTGTTTTCCTTTTGAAACCGTCTGTCTAGTTGCTGAAATATGGAGGATTTTAGTATCTACCTCCAGGGATTTAGATGCTCCTGCTACTTTAGTGAGCTTTTACTACTCGTGGGATTTTCTGCGTCAAAGTCGGATTCATTCGCAAGTCCCTTGTCCAACAGATTTCCTTTCATTTCAAGCCGAGAAACAGTCAATAAAGCGACCCGGGTGTCAGTTACCTGAGTTATTTGTTGTGTGGGCATTATAATTCAGAATAACATGGCCTCAGACACACCTCAGCTGTCACACTGACCATTTTATGCCTTGTGAACTTTACTCAACCTCCCTGCACTATATGCAGCCGTTTGAGTTTTAGCACTGTGTCATAAAACGCCATCGACTCTGGAGATGGTGCCTTTTGGTTTTTTAAATCCTTATGGGCCAAATCAAAGTCTTTTGTTGCAGCTCCTTATCGGTTCGAGGCAGAAGCCGGTCATGCGGCGTTAAGGAATTGGAAGGGGTTTACAGCCCTGTATATGGTCTGAATGGACATGAGGTGAGGGGGGTTTCTCCATTAAAAGAACGATAAAACTCAATAATCTTCCCATCGGAGTGCAGTATGGCCACAGGCTAAACACAGACAGGCAGCGTAATTAACTCTAAGCAGCCTTCACAACTGCATAGATCTCTTTAAATAGAGTAGCTAATGGCTATTGGGCGCTGATCTGATTTTGCCATTGGGACCTGATGGAATTGCGCTCAGGAGGTGTAGGAGATCGTGAAAGTGGCTGGGAGAGAGAGAAGAGGCAAAGAAAGTGGAAGAGAGTCAATTATGATTCCTGCCGGATGGGGACTAAAGTGCTGACAATGAATTGAGCAGACTGGAGACGCTCGCGTTTGGCTTCGGATAGTCAGAGAAACAAACATTCATCACTGTAACTCAGAGCGAGAGGCGTGATAGATGGAGTGTGCAAGCTGAGAGCTGCCAATTTGGTTTCATTACGGATGTTTACGCAGAACATTTTGATGTGTTTATTTTGGTTCATTTTACCACTATGAACAAAGTTTGCTTTCCTTTATGACTGAAGGAAAGGAACACAGACACATTTACATACACTCAAAAATGTTTGCTGTTTGTTAAATCTTGTTTCAAACTTATTTAAAATGAGCTGAAAACAATTCTTGAGTTTTTTTGAGACAGCTTAATTGTTTTATGTCCAATCCACTTAAATTTGTCAAATCTACTAAGTAAACTTAATTCCTTCATGTTGTCCTAACACAAATTGATTGTGTTGTACCCACCATTTTTAGTTTTAAAAATGTTTACTGTTTGTTCAAACTACTTATTTAAAATAAGCACAACACAATTCTTGAGATTTTTTTGGAGACAACTTAATGGTTTTATGTTCAATCCACTTCAGTTTGTTAAGTTAACCTAATTGATTTGTGTTGAGACAATAGGAATGAATTGTGTGGAACCCTGTATTTTTTACAGTATACTTAACAGATAGCAAATAGATGTAGTTTTTAGATTCTCAAACTCGTTATTATCTGGTCCGGACCAAGGGCAACAAATGATACATTGTAGCAATTTTCTGCCGTCTTTGGGTCCTTTATCACACCCACTGATTGCTTTGGTCCGAACCAGTTGAAAAGAACCAAAATACAGTCATGTGACAAAATCCACATCACTCATTGGCCAGATGTTATTGAACATATTTTCTAAACTGCTTTTCGATGGGTCAGAATTGACATGCGGAAAATGGAACTCCTGCAAGCAAACAAACCGGCAGACACAAAATGTCGCTGTTTACTACATTGTAAAAAATAAATTGTTGAGAAAGCATAAAAAACAAGGAAATGTGATGCAGTAAGAACTTTGAGTTGACTCAACAACTGTTTTTAGTTCTTCTCAGTAACAATATTTTGTTGATTATTGTTGATTATTTGTTGATTATTGTATTTTACTCATGAAGATATCGTCACATCAACTGAAGTAACAGTTTCTGCTATTGAGTCAATAATTTTTTTTCCCTTTATTTGATGATTTTCTTTTCAAATTTGCAAAATAAGTAATAAGTACATTTACATTTACATTTACATTTAGTCATTTAGCAGACGCTTTTATCCAAAGCGACTTACAAATGAGGACAAGGAAGCAATTTACACAACTATAAGAGCAGCAGTGAACAAGCGCTATAGACAAGTTTCAGGCGTGTAAAAGTCTAAGAAGCAAAACATTAGTAGAATTTTTTTTTTTTTTTTTTTTTTTAATAGAGAGAGAGAGAGAGAGAAAGAGGGCTCAGTTAGTGGTATAGCCAGAGAGGCAATTGCAGATTAGGAGGAAAAGTGGAGACTAAACAGTTGCGTTTTTAGTCGTTTCTTGAAGACAGCAAGTGACTCGGCTGTTCTGATGTAGTTAGGGAGTTCATTCCACCAACTGGGCAGATTGAATGTGAGAGTTCGGGAAAGTGATTTCTTCCCTCTTTGGGATGGAACAACGAGGCGACGTTCATTCACAGAACGCAAGTTTCTGGAGGGCACATATATCTGCAGAAGTGAGAGCAGATACGAAGGAGCACAGCTAGAGGTCACTTTGTAAGCAAACATCAGAGCTTTGAATTTGATGCGGGCAGCAACTGGAAGCCAGTGCAAACGGGTGAGTAGCGGAGTGACATGTGCTCTTTTGGGTTCATCAAAGACCACTCGTGCTGCTGCGTTCTGAAGCAGCTGAAGAGGTTTGATAGAACTAGCTGGTAGCCCGGCTAGCAGCGAGTTGCAATAGTCCAGTTTGGAGAGGACAAGAGCTTGAACAATGAGTTGAGCTGTATGTTCAGATAGGAAGGGTCGGACCTTTCTGATGTTGTAGAGTGCGAATCTGCAAGATCGGGCAGTTCTAGGAATGTGGTCAGAGAAGTTCAGTTGGTCATCAATCGTAACTCCAAGGCTTTTTACCATTTTGGATGCAGTGATGGTTGCTCCATCCATCTGGATTGAAAAGTTATGGTGAAGGGTCGGGTTGGCAGAGACTTCAAGCATTTCCGTTTTCATGAGGTTAAGCTGGAGATGATGATCTTGCATCCAGAGTGAAATGTCTGACAGGCAGGCTGAAATGCGAGCTGGAACCGAGGGATCATCAGGGTGGAAAGAGAGGTATAGCTGGGTGTCATCAGCATAGCAGTGGTAGGAAAAACCATGTTTCTGGATGACTGTTCCTAAAGATGCCGTGTAGATAGAGAAGAGAAGTGGTCCAAGCACAGAGCCCTGAGGTACCCCAGTGTATAGATGCTGTAGGTTGGACACCTCTCCCCTCCACGACACCCTGAATGACCTGTCCGAGAGGTAGGAACTGAACCATTGAATAACAGTGCCTGTGACGCCCAGTGACTCAAGCGTAGATAGCAGGATCTGGTGGTTTACAGTGTCAAAAGCAGCTGATAAATCCAGCAAGATGAGGACAGATGATTTAGAGTCTGCTTTAGCCAGTCTGAGGTCCTCCACGACCGAGAGCAGGGCAGTCTCAGTTGAGTGGCCTTTCTTAAAGCCAGATTGCTTGTTGTCCATGAGGTTGTTTTGAGTAAGAAAGTCTAGGACTTGATTGAACACTACTTTCTCCAAAATCTTGGCCATGAATGGAAGCAGGGATACCGGTCGGTAGTTTTCAAGTAGCGTTTGATCCAGGTTGGGTTTCTTTAGCAGAGGGGTTACCGTAGCCTGCTTAAATGAAGTAGGGAATAGACCAGAGTCAAGAGATGTGTTAATTATGTGAGTCAGTGTTGGTATGACTGCAGGAGAAATGGCTTGCAGGAGATGAGAGGGAATGGGATCTAGCGGACAGGTGGTTGCATGGCTTGATAGCACGAGATTGGACACCTCAGACTCAGAGAGCTGGGAGAAAGAGGTGAGCGTGTGTGGTGTTGGTGGTGTATCTTGCGTGTTTGTTGTAGGTGCAGCAAATTGAGCACTGATTTTTGCAGTTTTGGTATAAAAGAATGTAGCAAAGTCATCAGTAGTGAGTGTGGAGGATGCGGGTGGAGGAGGAGGGTGAAGGAGGGATGAAAATGTTTTAAAAAGCAAGCGAGGATTGGTGGCACTGTTGACTTTCTGACGGAAGTATGTCTGCTTTGCAGAAGTAACCTCAGTCGAGAAAGAAGACAGAAGAGTTTGGTATGTTATGAGCTGTTCAGGATTTTTTGTTTTTCGCCAGCTTCTCTCAGCAGCCCGAAGTTTTGAGCGATGCTCACGGAGAACATCAGAGAGCCAGGGTGCAGGAGGACTGGCTCGGGTTGGTCTGGATGTCAGAGGGCATAGTCTGTCTAGACATGATGTTAGCGTGGAGCAGAGTGTATCAGTTGCACTGTTCGTATCAAGTGCAGAGAGTTTGCAAGATGGAGGAAGAGAGTTAGAAACAATGGTGGATAGTCTGTTGGGTGAGAGAGAGCGTAGGTTTCTGCGAAAGGCAACTAGAGTAGGAGTGTGTGGCGGCTCAGGAGTAATGTGGATGTTGAGAGAGAGAAGGAAATGATCCGATGTTTGTAGTGGAGTTACTAGTGTTTGGTCAGCGAGGCATTGTCGAGTGTAAATAAGGTCTAGTTGATTACCTGATTTGTGAGTAGCAGAAGTAGGTGCTCTTTTGAGGTCGAAAGATGCAAGCAGAGTCTGGAAGTCAGCAGCTTGAGGTCTTTCTATGTGGATGTTGAAGTCACCTAGCACCAACAAGGGAGTGTCATAATCAGAAAAAGATGAGAGAAGAACATCCAGTTCATCCAAGAAGTGACCTAATGTACCCGGTGGGCGGTAGATGACAACCACATTTATGCGAAAGGGGTGGATAATGGTGACTGCATGGAATTCAAAAGAGCTGATTTTTGGCAGGGACGGTCTCTGAGTGAATTTCCATTCTTTGGAAATCAGTAGTCCAGTCCCACCCCCTCTCCCTGTCTGACGAGGGGTGTGGGAAAGAGAGAAATTAGTAGAAAGAGCTGCATGTGTAGCAGTGTCCTCCGGTCTCAGCCAGGTTTCAGTTAGAGCCATGAGACTAAAGTCAGAATGAGTGGCTATGGAGGTAATAAAATCTGCTTTGTTAACAGCAGATTGACAATTCCAGAGGCCCACAGAGAGAGAGAGTTGTGAACTAGAGGATACATGAATTGATCGAAGGTTGTGAGGGTTGCGCCTGCAGCGTACCTCCCGTGCTCTGCGAGTATTAGTAACAACAGGAATTAGTAAACACATAATAAAGTGCAAGGAAAACAATAATGAGTGCAGAGAAAAGGAGAAAAGAAAATAAAGTAAGAAGTACTCAAGTGCTTTGTCGGTGTCTTTGCTCGGTGGAGTCGCACAGGTAGAGTCGATGGTC
Source organism: Danio aesculapii (assembly GCF_903798145.1). NCBI lineage: Eukaryota > Metazoa > Chordata > Actinopteri > Cypriniformes > Danionidae > Danio > Danio aesculapii. Next base: position 16,657,504 of record NC_079452.1, read on the forward strand.
TTTACCCTCGCCGGTCTTCACACGAGGCTGCCGCGACCGCTGCCGCGGTGAGACTAGTCGCTTATATACACCCCCGAGCGCTTTGCTGATTGAGCTCAGGTGGACACGCCTCGAGAGTAAAAACACCCGAAACTGCGGCCGCGGGGGCGCGCGAAAAAACCTCCGGCTCTGCACGCAAGCTCTTACAGTAAACAAAAGGAAACAGTGGCTAAAACTTGCTAGTACTAAACACAGATAGCTGAAAAAACAATTTTAAATGTCCAACAACCAATACACAACCAGCTGAAACAAGTCTAACTGTTCTCTAACCAAACACTAAACACAGATAGCTGAAAACAATTTTAAATGTCCAACAACCAATACACAACCAGCTGAAACAAGTCTAAGCGTTCTCTAACCAAACACAGCAACTGAAAACAGGTCTAAATGTACTTACTCGGTGTTGCTCTCGATGCTACAGTGCTTCTCCTGCTAGCTAGACCAAATGTGTTCACATATATAGTCTTTACCTGGCGTTTGGACACGCCTCCAAAGTTACAAAGCACCCGAAACTGCGGCCGCGGGGGCGCGCGAAAAAACCTCCGGCTCTGCACGCAAGCTCTTACAGTAAACAAAAGGAAACAGTGGCTAAAACTTGCTAGTACTAAACACAGATAGCTGAAAAACAATTTTAAATGTCCAACAACCAATACACAACCAGCTGAAACAAGTCTAACTGTTCTCTAACCAAACACTAAACACAGATAGCTGAAAACAATTTTAGTTAGTACTAGTTACTAGTACTAGTACTAGTTAGCATATCCCGTTTTTAATATTTTTACTTACAAATGACAAACACAAACTTACTACATCATTCATTCATTTTCTTTCGGCTTAGTCCCATTATCCATCAGGGGTCGCCACATCAGAATGAACCGCCAACCTATCCAGCATATGTTTTACACCACGGATACCCTTCCAGCTGCAACCCAATACTGGGAAACACCCATTCACACTCAGACACCTGTATTGCATGTCTTTGGACTGTGGGGAAACCGGAGCACCCGGAGGAAACCCACGTGAACACAGGGATGCCAACTGATCCAGCCGGGGCTCAAACAAGCGACCTTCTTGCTGTGAGGCGACTGTGCTACCCACTGCGCCACTGTGTCACCACTCTTACAAGCAACAGATAAACAAGCTTAGTTTTCGATTATTATTTATATACCAACATTCCTGTTCAACACAAAAATGTTTGTGTAGAAAACTTGTAGACTCAACATTTTAGCAAATATTGTTGACAAAACATATATTTTTATGTAGATCAATAGTTATTCACAATTCTTAGTATATATGACAGAAAAAGTACAGTGTCCTGAACAAATGGTGATTTAATTTTTTACAGTGTATGGAGGGATGGCTGCGCTGGCTGATTGTATCCCTGGTTATAGTTTACTATATAGTTTGTATACATCACTTTAGACAAACTATACATTTTGAGAATGAAGCGTGGCTGCAGCTGGAAAACAATGTTTATTGCATTGCAAACGACGAAAGCGCATCGCAAGCCACTTCAGGAGGAGGCGTGAATTGATTTAGATAAACTGCGACATGGTCATCTTCCGTAAATATTACCTCTTAAAGGAGGTCTTGGTACGCTTTTTTTGTCCACTTTTGGTGCGCACTCGAATATGATTGCTACATTCACACCTACCCAAACGAATCGCACCAAGAAGGAAAACGAACTCTAGTGTGATTCAACTGAACTGAATAAGACAGGCCTTAAGGTGCTTTCACACATAGATTTTTGTTTTGGTAGATCTCCCAGTCTACATTCTTATTCCTTTAGCAACTTTATACTCATGTGGTGCTTCTCCTTGACATATTACCACAATGTTTCATTCCTTCATGCTGTCCCAACACAAATTAATTGTGTGGAACACAGCATTTTTTACAGTGTACACTCAAAAAAAAAATATATTTTGCTGCTTGTTCACTTTACTTATTTAAATTGAGCACAACACAATTGTTAACATTTTTGGGGGAAAACTTAATGGTTTTATGTTCAATCCACTTTAGTTTGTTAAGTTAACTTACTGGATTGGTGTTGAGACGATAGGAATGAATTGTGTGGAATCCTGCATTTTTACAGTATAGTAAACAGATGTAGTTTCTAGATTCTCAAACTGGTTATTATCTGGTTGTTAGTTGGTTTCCCAAAGCATGCTGCCTGTCAGGTTAAGGTTGTTTTGTCAGCAAAGAGTCACTAACAAGGTCTTGTTGACTTTTTGTTGTGTTTCCCCCATCTGCGCGGTTCGTTTGGCATATGTGAATCCAGCAATTGTGCTTGGATCCACGCCAAAAAAATCGGTCTGAGATCACCTGAATGAGGTGGCCTCGGCTCAATTGAAACGAACTCAGGAGCGGATCGATTGTTATAAAGCAAAATGATCCAATGAACTAACAGAGCAGGCTATATCACAGTGTATTATGGCTAGGTAATAGCCTTATATACAGCAATATGAAGAGAATGATGAGTAAGGCGTGATGTCATCATTCCTACTGGTAAATGTCTCTTCATGTTGAAAACAAAAGTGAAAGCATGCTGAAATATTATCGAGCTGTTTATCTATTAAGAAAATTGACCGGAATTACCATCTGGTAATTTTTCCATAATTTAATCTTATAATATTTTGTTTTAGGCCTATTGTTTTGTTCATTTCTGCATTGACACCTCAAAAAAAAAAGATTGATAGATAGATTAGATTTTTACATCCCTTGACAACTGAAATGAGGCTATGTAAGTCTTACCTCTCTGATTTATATTTGGTGACGGTGTCTGTGGGTGTCAAAATTAACGTGCACCTTTTTGCTTATAATGTCTTATTGCTTATTATCATACATTAAAATGATGCAACATAGGCTCATTCTGAAAACTTAGCCCTATTTACATTTAGGAGATCGTGAATTATGCAGCCAGAGGTATGTATGGCTGCATTTCATTTTAAAAATGAACAGTATGACATTTCTCGCTTACCAGCTGACCACCTACCTTGGTATAGACGGCTTTTCCGCTGTTACCAGTTTATCTGGGTTACCAGTTTATCTGGGTTCGAGTCTAGCGAAGAATGGTTCCAGAAAGCAGGTAAAACAAAAACAAAAGCTAAAAAATAAAATAAACAAGTAAATAACAGGGTGAGAATGTGGTAAAATCTGAAAACCTAAAAATCAGGGGGCTTTTCTTTTTCTGGATTGCTTTTGAAAACACTGACGGTTGGGTTTAGGGAATGGAGTGGGCCGGTCAATCTTTGCTTTTTAAAACACTATTGGTTGGGTTTAGGGAAGGGGGAGGGTGAGGTTGGGAAATAGGTCGGTTTATCAGTCAGTAAATCAGTCAATTGACAGCAGCCTCTGGTGGATTTGCGAAAACAAAAACTGCAAAAAAAAAAAGCCGTAGCTCCTGGGACATATTTTGCTCTCTCCAGAAATGTATATTGGGGTACTTAATCAGAATGAGCATGGGTTGAAATAACCCAGCGGAATCTGCGAACTCTGAAAAATAAACCCTGAAACTCTTACCAATGTGAGGAAAGTTTACTCACACGTGACTTGTTTTAACTCTTTTGGTTCGTTTATAAACAGTTTCAATCCCTGTTTCGGAACAAAACAATCGATCTACAGGTGTGAAAGCACCCCTACAGACATAGTACGCTAAAATCAGTAAGCGAGCCGAGTAGTATGTCCGAATTCATAGAATACAAAAATCAGTATGCGAGAAGTACTCGGATGACTTACTACTTCCGGCGAGATTCTGGAGTGCGCATCCCATGCATGCTGGGCTATCCCATGATGCCCTGCAAGCAAATTCATGAATGGGAGCAAAGCGACGCAACTGACGCAGGTATGTCACGTGACCATGACAAGATGACAGATGTAGTACGTCCGGATTCTATTCATACTTTTCACATTCATACTGTATAGAGCGTACTTTTGTAACGGCTGAGTAGTACGTTTAAATTCAAATGCAGTACCTACTGAGTAGTAGGCGGTTTCTGACGCAGCCTTACTATATGTACACTCGTTAGTCGGTTTATTAGGTCCACCTGTTAAACTGCTCGTTAATTCAGATCACATCAGCCAATAACATGGTAGGAATGTAAACAGGACAGCTTGCTGTAATTCAAAGTCGACATCATGGTGAAAAGGCATTCATTGGCCCTTTTTCTTACTTTTCATAGTGATTGGTCATCTGGCGATTCCCCGTAATGTTGTTTCGACTTAACCCTGATCTGACGGAGAACATTGTAGCAATGCAATTAAGACGGCATGCTGTAATGCAAAATGGACATCATGGTAGAAAAAAGATGTGGCAAGGTTGCTGGTGCCAGATGAGCTGGTCTGAGTACACACACAAAAAACTGGTCATTCTTCTGCGGTTCTTTGTAGTAGTTGAGGTATGATTTAGTTCCGCTAAGTGGTTCTTTGGCTGGTAATCATAGGGGAACCAATTTAAGTGCCAAATAGCACCAGTATTGTTCTTTAGTTTTTTTAGGGTGGTTAAGGTACCACATAAAAATGTAGCTTAAAGTGGTTCTCATATGATTACAAGCCAAAATACCACTTTAAGTGCAATTTAGTAACATTTTTAGAGTGTATTTCAATCAGCTAGAACTTTTAGTGTATGTAAAGCCATTTGAAAAGAGAAAAAGCATGATTGTCAGTTATGTGGGTGAAAATGACCTGTTGATGTAAAAGTAGAATAGCCAGATCTGAAGGAAAAGGAAAAGTAACTTAAATAATTTCTAATATACATTTTCCATGTAAATTTTATCCGGTTATCCACACTGAAATGACTGAAAATGGTTTTGTCCCTGTATTGCACATGTAAGATGCTTTGAGCTACATCATTTCTACCTGCCATTTAATTACTTTCTGGCTCTTTGAAACATTGCAGCAATATCTCAAGGAAAAGCACTGCACAGGTATAAAGTTGCTAAAGCAAATGAGAATATAGACTGGGAGATGTGCCGAAACAACATAAAAATATGCATTTTTTAAATGAAAACATTCTAGGGTTGATATTGCTTTAAAAGGATAGATCACCCAAAAAAGAAAATTCATTTACTCATCATTCAGTTATCATAAACCTGCTTGAGTTTTTTTTTTCAATAAAAATTAAGTTATTTTGAAAAATTGTTGGAAATCTGTAACCATTGACTTCCATTGTATTTGTTTTTCCTACTATGAAGGTCAAACTTTACAGGTTTCTAACATTTTTCAAAAAAACTTATTTTGTATTCAACAGAAAAGGACCCTCATAAAGGTTTGGAAACCCTTAAGGGTAAGTCAATAGTGAGTACATTTTCATTTTTGGTGGGTGAACTATCACAACTAGCTACAACTGCGGGAGAAAACCATCTCTGAATGTGTAACAAAGTTCAGATAAGTTCATAAGCTCACTAAAGCAGGACAAATAGAAGGCTGGAAAACATCTTGCCTTGATGTGACATTAGATAGTGGTGGGTCAGAATTTGGTGTAAAACAACATGAACACAGGGATCCGTTCTTCCTTGTTGAGAATAAATTTGACGTTATTCTCTCCTCTGGCTGCCGTCATCAGTTTCACACTTTTTTTTTCCTTTTTTGAAAGTCTTGATAGCACCATTGTGGCATTTTTCTTTTATTATTTCAGCAAATAGGATTGTAAAGAAATATTTGTTGTACTCTCCCTTTCATTGCACTTTAAGTTAACCCAACTATGACAATTTGTGCTGTTGAGAAACCAGGAAATGTTAAAAGGGTCTATAGAAATTCATATATTAATGAGAATTAGCACAGTAAACCCATCTTCATTCACATTAATCACCAGAAATCATTGAAGTTCATGCGAACCTAAAGTTGCTGAGACTTTTTTTTCATCTTGTTGGTGTACTTTTTGTAATATTGAGTAGGAGGCGTGGCTTTCTATTGCACATCATTCCCTCATAGGAAACTAAGAGGGGCGTAGTTACGAGTAATGTGGCTGAAATTGTTAAATTGACATCTTCAGAAGCAGAAGCATATGTTCAGACTTTGATTGAAGATTATCAAAACATTTTATTTTGATGATTAACTTGTAAGGATTAATTGTTCACTTTAAGACTAACAATGTGCGCTAACAAATTAAACATTGTACATTTTTATTTCATGCAGACCTTAATAATCAGGATCATAAGGTCAACTGCTGGTTGTCAATAGTTGACAATAAACTTTATTAGGTACACCTTACTTGTACCGGGTTGGATCCTGTTTTGTCTTCAGAACTGCCTGAATCCTTCATGGCATAGATTCAACAAGGTACTGGAAATACTCCTCAGAGATTTTGCTTCATACTGACTTGATAACATCACACAGCTGCTGCAGATTTGTCAGCTGCACATCCATGATGCCAATCTCCCATTCCACCACATCCCAAAGGTGCTCTGTTGGATTGAGAACTGGTGATTGTGGAGACCATTTGAGTATAATGAACTCATTGTCATGTTCAAGAAACCAGTCTGAGATGATTCGTGCTTTATGACATGACATGTTATAGCCATCAGAAGATGGTGTGGTCTTCAGCTGCTGTAGCCCATCTGCCTTAAGGTTGGAAGTGTTGTGTATTCAGTGATGCTCTTCTGCATACCTCGGCTGTAATGAGTGGTTATTTAAGTTACTGTTGCCTTCCTTTCAGCTGGAACCAGTCTGGCCATTCTCCTCTGACCTCTGGCATTAACACGGCATTTGCGCCCACAAAACTTCCAAGAAAATATCCAGCGACACATTCTCTGTAAACCCTAGAGATGGTTGTGCGTGAAAATCCTAGTAGATCAGCAGATTCTGAAATACTCAGACCAGCCCGTCTGGCACCAACAACCATACCACGTTCAAAGTCACTCAAATCCCCTTTCTTCCTCATTCTGATGCTTGGTTTGAACTGCAGCAGATCATCTTGACCATGTCTACATGCTTAAATGCTTTGAGTTGCTGCCATGTGATTGGCTAATTAGAAATTTTCATTAACAAGCAGTTGGGCAGGTGTACCTTATAAAGTGGCCAGTGAATGTATATACACTAAACTAAAATTTCATTGCATTTACTAAATTTTTTTAAGGTAACTGGTTGTAAACAATCTACATGGGCTGAATTTAAACGAACAAATTACATTTAGTAATGTTCAACCTAATTTGTTTATTTAAATTCAGCCCACATAATTTCTTGCAACCACTTAAATTAATAAAAATCCAATGAATAATTTTTAAGTGTACATAACTGCTCTGAATATGCCCCAGACTTTACAACTCATTTGATACATTTTATATATTTTTCACGATCAAAGTAGCTACAGCAAGGTCCCACAGGCCATGTAAAATCAGCATCAAAAATGTATTTTTAATTACAGAATATTTATATTCTACATACGATTCCAGTTTCACACAGGGCAAAGTCACCTTCACCTGTGATGTTATTTCAAAAGACGGGGGACGGCTCGTGTTCATTCCCCTTCAAACATATACCTTCACCAGTGACAGTGTTTCATAATAAGTGCGCAGGGGTCTGTCAGAAAGCTGCTGCTCAGCCTCCAGCTCAGTTGTACTTTTTGCACTCGCGAGTTGTTGAGTATTTTTCATGCCCTGCGGGATATAGTCATGACAGGCATTTCAGAGCTGGTGCAGACTGCTATTTCGGCACATCTCTTCATTGAGTTTGCCGCGAATCGCTTTAGCGCCGTGGGAAGATAAAGCCATGTAATGGTGCATAAAGCGATTCAGATACGTTCATTAACCCGAGGGTCGGTCCTGAAAAGAGAACAGCCCGTTATCTAATGATGGTATTGTTCTACTTGAAGGCTGGGGCTGTCGTTTGTTGTTTAGCATTATTCACCGGAGCGTGCATGCCTTTTTTCTTCTTTGTGTATTTTGTCTTTTCAGGCAATTTCCTCTCATCACAGCTGCAAATAACAGGGGCTAATTCAGTAAAACTTGAGGCTTGATCAAGCGATGATACGTTATTTTGATACGTTAAGTTCCTCACATGTGTTAACATTTATGTTTATGTTGTAATTATTATGGAGATCTGTTATACATATTCTAGCATGCTTTTTAATGTAGTCATTTTTGACAAGTTAACTGTTTGTGCTGGTGTAGCTGTTCTTCAATTTAGTGTTAAAAGTATATATTAACCCTTGTGGCGTGTTCACATCCTTACCCTTACTTTAGTATTCTCGGTCAAAATTGTTTTCATTGCTCTTATATAGCACAAAAACATTCTTTAGCTTTGAACAATGTCTCAAAATAGTGTTTAACATGAATTGAAATAATAAGACATAAAATAACCGCAGTGAAAATACATATAGCCACTAATAATGTACTTTGTACTTTGTTTCTTTATTCAATTCAATTCACCTTTATTTGTATAGCGCTTATACAATGTAGATTGTGTCAAAGCAGCTTCACATAAAAGGTCACAGTAAATAGGAACAGTGTAGTTCAGTTTGTAGTGTTTAAGTTCAGTTCAGTTGAGCTCAGTTCAGTGTGGTTTAATAATCACTACTGAGAGTCCAAATACTGAAGAGCAAAACCAACGATGCGCAGCTCTACAGATCCCAAACCATGCAAGCCAGTGGCGACAGCGGAGAGGGTAAAAAAACTTCACTAATTGGCGAAAGTGAAGAAAAAAAACCTTGAGAGAAACCAGACTCAGTTGGGCACGACCATTTTAATTTCTCCGCTGGCCAAACGTCTTGTGCAGAGCTGCAGTCTCAGCGGCAGAGGCTGGAAGCTGATCCTCAGCGAAGACTTGTCTGTCTCTGAAGCGTCAAAGGAATCAGTCTCATGTTCTCCACTCCTCCATGACCACCACAGTAGCTGCTCAGCATACGGCCTGGTCCAGGATATGGAAACCTTGGGATCATCTCGTCGTTTGTCATGGATCGAATCAGTGACTCTGCATAGTCTGAGGGCCTCGGGAAGAGTATCCCCAGGTGGAAATGGAGAATAAAGAGAATAATTAGCGTAGCTGCTGTTCATAGTGTATATAAACAAGATGCAGAACCTGTGTGGAAGCCCACTAAGTGGTGCACTGAGTGTATGCTTTACTGAACAGATAGGTCTTTAATCTAGTTTTGAATTGGGAGAGTGTGTCTGAGCCTCGGACGTTAAAAGGAAGGCTGTTCCAGAGTTTAGGAGCTATAAATGAGAAGGCTCGACCTCCTTTACTCGACTTAGCTATTACTACCAGAAGCCCTGAGTTTTGAGATCTTAAAGAGCGAGTTGGATTGTAGCGAGACAGAAGATTGGTTAGATAAACAGGAGCTAGATTATTTAAAGCTTTGTAGGTAAGAAGCAATATTTTAAATATACTAATAGACAACTCGCTAAAATAACAATCACAGGGTCTGACCAAAGAAATTAGAAATTTTAATCCATCTGAATGATTTATCAACCAGCAATATATAAATATTTTTTTATATTTTCAAGTGCATATTGTGAAGGATATCATAAGGCTTTCAGGCAATCAGATGTAAAACACAATACTTATGAGTGTTTTAAGTTGTAAATCGGTCAGATTTGACCCGAACACGACAGGAAGGTTAAAGGGCACCTATTTTACCTCTTTTATAAGATGTAAGATAAGCCTTCGTTGTCTCCAGAATGTGTCTGTAAAATTTCAGCTCAAAATACCCATCAGATCATTTACTATCCACTTGTTAAAAAGCCCCTATTATACATGAAATAGGGTCATATTTTGATTGTAAGGGTCTTCAACAACAGTCTAATATGCATGCAAGGTCAAAAAACACTTTCATGGTCTTATAGTCTGCATTTATTTTTACCTAATTATCCTAGCAGCTCCCATATGAATCGTTCAGCGAATCATTTGTTACCAAACCCCTCCTTAGCATGAAGCTAATCTGCGCTGATTGGACCAATGACAGCCTGCTGCGATTGGTCGACACTGACAGCCTTCAGCGCGAGACCGAGTGAAATGCCCAGCTGCTAATCAACAATTTAAAAGTAGTTACAGTGCATACATGCTTCATTGTGTAAGGCGTGGATTTTGGCTGCCAGTGGGTGAATGTAAATACAGACGATGGACTTGAAAATACAGACGACTAACTATGTTATTAAGCAAAAACTTGGGAGGAGATCAACACGAGTCTCCTAGCCCGTCACACTGTACCTGCTCTTTTTTCACACACATTTCGCACACATTTAAAGTTAAATCCGTAAACAAAGCAGCACGCGTCGCGTTTTCAACGTGGCTTTACACGTGATATGAGAATATTAAGGGTTAACCTGATACAGTACAAGCAGTTACAAGTAACAAAACACAACTAAATACATAATTTGCAAACTGGAGTAAACGAGTCAACAATTTTAATCACACGTACTTACATTTGTGAAATGGAGGAAGAAACTGATCCATGATGCACTATAAATATATATATATATATATAAATGAAGAGTTCAGATTCAAAACCCTATAAATCCATCTGACCTCTTTTCTTGTAATTGAGTATTTTCTATCAGGCTCCTATAATTAAGCTCAGAAGTTTGATTTTATATGTAATCATAAGATTATTAGCTAGTAAATAAAATAACTTTTTTTTTTTAATGTCACTTTAGACAATTCTTTGTTTTTTAACAAGGTAGATTTTCTTTTGCGTCAAAACCAGCTAAATCCACTTCTGCTTTTTATGCAAAAACCTCTAAATCCACCTCTAAATCCACCTATTGGGACAAGACAGTGTATTTAGTTGAAAATCACTAAAGATGCAATTAGATATTATTATTAGATAGCAATTTTACCAAACAGAAAACACATACACAAACCACCTAAAATTTTGAATATATAAATCTGTCAAGTAAGTGGCGGTTCATTCCACTGTGATAAACCAGGGAAAAAGCAGAAGGAAAATGAATGAATGAAATCTGTCAAGTGCATTAATCAATAACATTAAAACTGACATTAATAAAATCTTAACAATCTGTTGTCATTTCTGACATTTGGGATTTAGATTTAATGTAAGTAGAGCAATGTAAACATTGCAAACATTGTAAACTAAGCTTGGTAGATTCAAATAATGTAGTGTAAAAACATTGTAAAACATCAATATCTGTGCATTGTCCATTAATATAAAGCTTATCAGGCGTTCAGGTATTATTAAGTATTATAAATAATGTATAGTTTTATACATTATATTTATCTTTTAAAAATTAAAACACAAGGTAGGCCTTCTGGGGGATGCCTCTCAGACAATTTTAGAAGCTGTCATTCATTCATTCTCACCATACTCATGGTCTTGGTCTCTTGTTTATTCTAGCATCCACGTGGGATAAAAGAATGGCATCTTAACTCTGTCTTTGATGAAGCGCAGTTGCCGTTTAAAGTATAGAAAATTGTAATCATTCAAAGTAGCATCACTACGCAAAAGCACGTTATGAATGCATGATACACTCCTGACTGTACAGTGTGTTTTCTTTTTCTTTTTGAGGTAAGGGCTGTTTTCATTTGCCATTCTCTGACAGTCAGACAGGCTCATGCAGTTCATCAAACTCCGTCTTTTTAAATCGAAATCAAAAGCGGAATAAAACAGTCTGCTCATAAAAGACGGCTTATCAGGGCGCTGCTACATTGAACAGATATAATTCGATTCACGCCTTGGTTCTCGGAATATAGCGGCTTTTGCTGTCAAAGCCAAGCAATTTTTAGTGGCTTTTGCCCACAATTTTTATTTCTGAATGATTTAGATGATATGAAACAAATCTATTTGTTGATGGTGTACTACGTGCCTAAAGCATTCACTCAATGTCATTAGCTCATTTTTGGCGGAAGTGGCATTTAGCAGCTTTTGCATCTGAACTCTTCATATATATATATATATATATATATATATATATATATATATATATATATATATATATATATATATATATATATATATATGTATATATATGTATATATATATATGTATATATGTATTGGTGTGGCGGCACGGTGGCTCAGCGTTTAGCACAATCGCCTTTTAGTAAGAAGGTCACTGCTTTGAGACACAACTAGGCCAGTTGGCATTACTATGTGGAGTTTGCACGGTTTCGCTGTGTTGGCTTGGGTTTGCTCTGGGTGCTCTGCTTTCCCCCATAGTCCAAAGACATGTGCTATAAGTGAACTGAATAAATAAACTAAACTGGCCATAGTGTATTAGTGTGTGTGTGTGTGCGTGTGCGTGTGCGTGTGTGTGTGTGTGTGTGTGTGTGTGTGTGTGTGTGTGTGAATATGAGAGTGCATGGGTGGTTCCCAGAACTGGGTTGCGGTTGGAAGGGCATCCACTGCGTAAAACAAATGCCGGAATAGTTGCCCTGATAAGCCTTGATTAAGTAAGAAATTAAGCCGAAGGAAAATGAATGCATGATATATACGTGTGTACTGTGCATACTTATACATGTACAGTATGAATACACATACAAATACACAGTAAGCATGAATATATATAGTAAATATGAACTTTTATTTTGAATGCGATTAAGCGCAATTAATTGTTTGACAATGTTACTGTAAACTGTAAATGTAAAACTACATTTTAAACACAATAGAAGCAGTTATGAAATGTACTTACTGTAAGTTTTATCTCAAAAGCAATCTGAAGTTTAACAACCCCCATCTTTTTTTCTTCTGTTTGTTTTCCTTGTGGGTCAAAATGACAAAAGTATTACTATTTTATCTATTTATTTTTGGTCCAGAAATATTCAGTCCATTTTATCTCAACATTTACATGGGGTTTAATTTATAATTTCATTTACATTTTTTGGGCCATTTGATCATAATTATGATCTCCACATACTCCACATACACACATACTCCACATACTACATAATACTTTTTATTTCAGATTTAAAAGTTCTTTTTCCACCAGGGAATCATTTAGTTCTTAATATAATGCAAGGATTGTAATGTATTTTTTTTTTCATCCATCATCTTGTGTGATTTAGATATTGGGATTGTGGATATCACATCCATTCTAAGATTGACTTTTTTATTTGACTTTTAATTCTATCTAAAGCCCATTTGTATTTTTTAAATATTCGTTCTAGTGAACACAATTGTACACATACTGTGCTCAGCATATAAAAGTACATCCCTCACAAATCTTTAAATTCATATTTTAATAGGAAGCTATGCAATATTATATTTGTGCATATACATTAGATTAGTCAGCACTAAAGCCAAATCTGGAGCCTATAACTGACGATAACGATCCAAAAACTAGTACTAGTACCCAGATATATATGTTATAGAAAAATATTAAATACAAATTTTAAAAAGAAGAACAATCAAGAGAAGCAAAAAATTTAGTTGAAATTTCATTCATTCATTCATTCATTTTCTTTTTGGCTTAGTCCCTTTATTAATCAGGGGTCGCCACAGTGGAATGAACCGCCAACTTATCCAGCATATGTTTTACGCAGTGGATGCCCTTCTAGCTGCAAACTATCACTGGGAAACGTCCATACACACTCATTCACACAAATACACTACAGACAATTTAGCTTACCCAGTTCACCTGTACCGCATGTCTTGGACTTGTTGGGGAAACCGGAGCACCCAGAGGAAACCCACCCCAACACGAGGAGAACATGCAAACTCCACACAGAAATGCCAACTGACCCAGCTGAGGCTCGAACCAGTGACCTTCTTGCTGTGAAGCGATTGCACTACTTACTGCGGTTGTATTTTTGTTTTGCAATATTTTGCTTGAATTTAATTGTACTATCTTTCAATTTCTAAATATGTTTGGTGACTAAAATATTAGTTTAATAAATATATATGTTTAATAAATCTGTTTTGTTTAAATGCCCCAAAATACATTGCCTATATTCACTGAGAAATTAATAAAAATATTTATTTTCAAAATGGGGTGTACTCTATTATGCTGAGCACTGTATATACTTTTTAATGTGTATCTATCCATAAACAAGTGATAAACACATGCGTATTATGAAATTTATGTGCTAACACATCTGTTTATTTATACAAGTCTATGCTCATTCAAGTACATATTTGCTGCAAAGATATTACCTCTAACCAAAAGTAACAACCCAAATATAATTATCCTTATAAATGTAGGCATCCGCTGTGACTGTATCTGTTTATGCAGTTTTTTTCTCTTGTTACCTCATGAATTGACACCACTGGGACATTTTTACCACCTCGGGTATTGTTTATGTCTACAATACATATGCATACAAAATATGCAGCATGCATACTATTGGCTAGATCACGCGACAGTGAAGACTGCAGTATTAATTCTGAGAATTCAGCTTTGCCTCACAGGAATAAATACATTTTAAAGTATATTAAAATACAAATGGTTATTTTAAAGCATAATTTTGTCATTTCTTATGCAATATAAATAAAAAAAATAAATAAATAAAATATAAATATATATAAAAAATAAATAAAAAAATAACAAGTGAATTAGGGCTGCACGATTCTGGCAAAAAAAGTGAATCAAAGTGAATTTTTTTTGCTTAAAATCAAGATCACGATTCTTTCTCACGATTCTGTAAATTTAAAATAAAGGTTAATATGATTAGTATTCTTATTATTATTATTATTCTTCATTCTCAAACATATAGTAAAACAATAATAATATTAGGCCTATGTGTATGTCTACTGTTGCTTAATATGCTAAAGTTTGTATTATGGTGGACTTGAACAGACTTTTAATATGTTCTGTTTGTTAATTCACAGTAAAATGATGACATCAAAATATAACTATTCATAATTCTGAAGTTGATTTGTTATGTTTAAGACATGTGCTTGTCATCTGTCATTGACAACAATATTAGACCATTATATTTCCATTATATATAGGCTAGGGTTGTAATACTGACACAGTAAACATTTATTTTCATGCACAACACTTTGAGTTCGCTATGAAAGAAAAAACATATTAAATATTTGTCGTAATCATAACTCTAAAATGCGATATGATCAATTAAATGATTTGCGCCCAGGTTTCACTTTTACTTCCTAGTGGCTGCCGTCACTGTGAGAAAAAACACATACATGCAAATCAAACCTACTGCACGGCCCTCAAACGATCGTTCTGTGCAACAAACTGAACGTTATTTACAACTTTATTACCTGTTATTCACAGCATATGCAGGCTGTGTTCATTAAAGTGGGCGTCATTTGCGTGCACGCCAATTTCAGCCAATTTCTACAAATTGAGTGTTCCTTTAAAATGCGAGGGCTGGCACCTCACCAGGGTATAAGATGAGCTTATGTTCTCCATCGAGGAAGAGCCTTGAGGAACCAAGACCTGCTAGAGTTCCTGGTTGTTTAGTTAGCTTAGTGGCAGGGCAGCTTATCTGATTAACAGTGTGTTTGCCTGACCTCTGCCTCTCGAATGTATTCCTCAGTGAGCTGTCGTAGATTGAGAGCGTGTGTTGGCATAGCTGAGTAATATGGAGCAGAGCTGTTTGGCCACGCACACACACACGAACACACACACATGTGTTGCGTGATTATGAGATTAAGACTGTCTCTCCAGCTGCTGGAGTTTAATTTGCCATGCCAACTCTGTGATTGACCGAAGATTGATTTGATGGATTGGAGCAGTCATGGCGGGTCACTAGCACAATCAGGCCTTTTGATTGGATGATTGACTGGTTTGTGAATGCTGCTGACTGATGAATTGTTTGACAGGGTATTAGACCCTGACTTGCAACTGTATGCATACCTGGAAAGGCTCTCTAGTGTAACGCAAATCGCTTTCCCCAATAAATGTTTCTTTACTGCTTCCTGCATATATACTGTATCACTTTTAAAAATTCTCTATATTCTTTTTCACTGTTCATTCTTCACTATACACATGTACTATAGCATTAGATTTACATTTAAAGGGGACATATTATGTTCTTTTTACAAGATGTAAATAAGTCTGGGATGTCCCTAATGTGTGATTGTGAATTCAAAATACCACACAAATATTTTTATTCTGGTTCTTGAATCTGATTGGCTGATAGCCGTGCAATATTCTGCAATAACAGCATTTGTACAGCCTCCCCAGTCTTCGTATTACTCCGCCCACATACAGTGACAAGAGGACACTTTACAGTTTGACAAACATTGCAGCTTTTAGACAACATAATGTACATTTGAGGCTTTTTTCGAGAATGTAGTTGTTTAGATCAGTGGTTCTCAAACTGGGAGTCGCGACCCTGTAGAGTGATTCAAAAATTGTGTCATTTTCAGTGATTATAATATATATTTTTCAGTATTACAAGTGAAAGCTAATATTTTCAGATTTTTAAAAAGATATTACTGATGAATTCATAAAGTATTTAGGACACATTCAGGCAGAATGCATCTTTGTACTTGAAAGGCTGCGCTCAGGAACAGTTTAAAACTGTCATGTCAACTTGCCGCACTTTTGCGGTCTTCTTATTGACCCACTGCTCTAGAACTGAACGCGAATGGATTGATTAAAATCAGCTGTCAGTCACTCAGTCAATGCCTCCTGTCTTCAGATGACGGGAGCTACAACTGCGAAAATGTAAAGCGCTGAAGATGAGAGAATGAAAACAACACTGACAGATTTAGTCTTAGAAACACCTAAAGCTACAAATAATGGCACATCTGATTACTGATCATGTTGTGAATGTTAATCCACCATCAACACTTTTCGAAGAGTGGATAAAAGACTTCCATTGGCTTCAAGTCCGCTATGAAAATAACTAAAGCATTCACTGTAAAGTCTGTGGGACGGAATTTATTATGAATGATTAACAGCGCATATGTATATGTGAAAGCATGGTAGTTTATAATCTAACAGATTTACAGTTACTACATTATGTGCGTGTGTCTGTGTCTTTGTGTCACGATCACCTACAATCTAGCCTGTGCAGATCACTGGATTACTTCACATCTGCCACTATATAAATTACAACTCCCAGAAATCACTCACACACCTGTTCCTGATTCACCCTGATTACATACACACGGCTGGAAGCTCATGATGGACTGATTACTAGGACTATAAAGACACCTCACTTGTACTTACTCTTTCTGAGTCTTGTTAACTGTAGGTGAGCATTACAAAATTTTTTCCTTGCTTTGTCTAGCCGTGGTTTTGACCCTTGCGTTGTTTATCATTTATGTTGTTTTGCCGTGTGTGTGTGTATATGTGTGTGTGTGATGACATTGCATTGAATTGCCCCAATACTGTCTGTGTGAACATATCCTTTGGCACATACATTCTAGTTTGTTTGGGTAATGTCCTTAGGCCGATAGACAACCTGTCCCCCTTTCTGTGAAGAGATATCGTTTCCCCCAGGCTTTAATGACCCGTCCATTATTTTCCACTCTGGTCTCGTAATGACCCCTTATTATGCTGTTTGGAAACAAGCTGGAGTGACAGTGCTGCAATTAAGAGCCACAGAGGACTTAGAAAAACCTGCAGACCAACTCAACTATAGCATCTCAGGCCACAGACCCCCATCACAGCCCACTATGATGATCAGAATCCTGGAATGTGATCAGAATTTTGGAGCCTCTTGGGATTCCAAATTTAGAATGTCTGGAATGTTGAGCGTTCCACACTCTAATAATGCTGTTTTTTGAAGCCCCTCATAAAAAAACAAAGATTATATAAGCTCAGTTGAAAAGAAAATACAGTTTCAGTCTTTCTGCTTGAAAAACGCATCATTAATTTAACGTGAAACTTGCTGTTCCTTGTGTGTTTCTTTGTAGTTCATTGTAAGTTATTGGTACGGCTTTTTTGTCAGTGCGGTTGTGTTCAAATATAACTCAGTGTTTTACTTACATGTGTTTCATGTGCTTTTCTTTAACATCTGGGGTCGGATTTCTAAAATGTGCATACAAACCAAACTAAAAGTGAACGTACAGGAGGATCAATTTTTAAAGTATCTATCAATGATGATAGCTCACTCTTACAATGATTTAAAGTGGTTGAATATACAATATGTCATATCTTTTATAGACAGAGGTGGGTAAAGTATCCAAAATCTATACTCAATTAAAAGTATAAGTACTTGTGGAAATTTGTACTCAAGTAAAAGTAACAATATTAAGTTTCACACATATATATATGTTAAATATATAAGTTAAATAAAAATATAATCAAAAATTACGATTGTTGCTAGTCAAAATGTCAATAATTGCTTGTTTACTCATTTAAAGCATCCAATAAAGCATATTAATTCTAAATGTACTTTAAAGTTGCCATGAAATGTACTCTTCTTATTTTGAGAATCCATTTGTCCTCATAATCTTTAATCAAACACCATAACCTTCCGTCCCCCTCAAAACAAATTTTCTTTACTCCTGGTCACATGGAATGAACTGTAAAAAATACTGGTTGCCTTAAAATTTTAAGCTGAATCAAATTTGAACTTAAGACCTTTGAACATATATTATATTAAGCTGACATAAAACAGCTTGTGTAACCTATAAAATTAAGTTAGAACATGATTAACTTAGATAAATGAGTTACAATCAGCTAAAAACATGTTCTCATGACTAATTGATCATATAGTTTTTTACAGTGTAGAAATAGAAAGATAATACATTTCAGTTCACACAAAATATTGGAAAAACAAAATTACAAACTACAAAATTTCAACAAAATTTTATACATGTTGTGTTTCTCTTGAATTTTGCTCTTTTAAAAAAAAATTATTTATTAATTTTCCGTAACAAATTTGGGTTTACTAATTTTGGAATGTTATCATGCGCTATTTTGCTAGATTAGCTCCAGATTTGGCTTCAGTACTGACTAATCTAATGTATATGCGCAGATATATTAATATTAATAATATATTTTCTGGATAGTCAAATCGCTTTATACTTTGAGAGGAATCTCCTCATCCACTACCCGTGTGCAGCATCCACCTGGTTGACGCGACAGCAGCCATATTGCGCCAGACTGCACACCACGCACCAGCTGATTGGTGGAAAGGAGACAGAGCGATGAAGCTAATTATGATATGGGGATGGTTAGGAGGCCATGATGGATAGAGGCCAGTGGGTAAATTTGGCCAGTATTCCAGGGATTTTTAACAACCACAGAGATTGAGGACCTCGGTTTAATGTCTTAGCTGAAAGACGGTGCTCACTGAGCAGTATAGAGTCCCCATCAATTTACTGGGGCGTTGGGACTCTCACAGACTGCTGATTGAGCGCCCTCTGCTGGTTTTACTAACACCTCTTCCGGAAGCAACCTAGCTTTCCCATGTGGTCTCCCATCCAGGTACTGACCGGGCACAGCCCTGCTTAGCTTCAGTGGGCGACCATGTGAGAGTTGCAGAGAGCTAGCTGCTGGTAAATATAAT
The DNA here is from genome assembly GCF_903798145.1 of Danio aesculapii. Taxonomy (NCBI): domain Eukaryota; kingdom Metazoa; phylum Chordata; class Actinopteri; order Cypriniformes; family Danionidae; genus Danio; species Danio aesculapii. The sequence goes on from NC_079452.1 coordinate 16,676,862, forward strand.
ATTGTAAAGCTTCTTTTAGAAAACATTCATTTAAATGAAAGTATATATACTCATATATGTTGAGCACTGTAGCATTTAGACAGAGTAAATCAACACTAACCAGCCTAGATCGTACACGGCGTTAATCCCTACAGTCCTGCAAATCCCTTTTTCATTCTTCTAGCAATGGTCCGTCTCTTCCTTATAACATCTCTGGCCTGCACACAGCTCACGCTTTCTCAGCTGGAGCTCAGAGATGTTCAATCCTCAGTTCAACAGGCTCTCGTTGGAGGTAGGAGGACACAATATGTCCCTGCCTGGAGAGGAACAGTGAGAAATAAAGCACGTTTAATTTACAGCCAAACAAACGTGTGAGTCAGAGCTGCGTGCTGAAAGGAGGCCATCCCGCAGAGCACAGATGCTGGATCAGCTCGTGATTGGCTCACCGCACGGCCCTGCGCTTGACCTTTTCTATAGTCAGCCTCAATCAATATCCATGATCTTACTTGTTAAGTCACATCCAAACAATCTCAAGAGCTTTGAAGGAAATTTAAGTGCTTGGAATGGTTCTCTTGATTTGTTAACCCACTTCATAAGTGCCAAGATTTGTTTTTAGCAGCAAATCATAAGTACTGTAGGTGTGTGCGGGAGTGGATGCAGTGAGTTCAACTTTGCACCTTGTTTTATGTAATATTTTTAAAGATGTTATTCAGCCAAAGATAAATCTGACTCACCATTTTCTTACCGCGGTATTGTTCTGATGATGTAAAGCCAAACACTGTTTTGGATTTTAAAAAAAGTTTTGGTTTTTAGAAGTTTTAAAAGTAAATGTTTTATTTGGAATTAAAGGGAAGATGCCATTTACTCACCCTTTATTTGCTTCCAACCTTTCCCACATTTCAAATCCCAAAAGATGATATTTTGAAACATGTAACCATTGACTTCCATAGTATTTTGTTTTTCAATAGTTACAGATTTTCGGCTTTCTTCCAAATACTTTCTGAACAGAAGAAATAAACTCTTTGCTTCCTCTTGTGGGTAAGTAAATAGTGAGAAATTGTTCATTTTTCGATGAACTATGCCTTTAAGATCAGTCAGGGGGGCTTTCCGAAAATCATCATTAGCCAACTAAGGTCGTAAGTTCCATCGTTACAAACATAGTTTGTTGATTTGCCGTTTTTCAAATCCGTTGTTCCAATGAACATTAGCAAACTGCGTTGCAAACTTGTACACTTGGAGCTACACCTCTAGAACTGTTAGAAACATAGTTCCTGGCTGTGTTCAATTCCCAGTTATCGCCCCTATGCCCTATTCATTTAGAACATTCTAACATTTAAACTTGGAATTATATAAAAGAAGCATTAAAGTCATCACAAAGTCAAAGTATTTTTACAGTTCAGTGTTAGTGATCTTAATGTTTACAACTGCGTCCCCTTCTCAGTGCACTTTGAAAACAATGATGTCATTTTAAACACAGCCGTGGCTCATGACGAAAGCTATAGGTGACCTATTATTTAAAAGTGGAATTTATGTTATGTCTCCAAAGCTTGTGAAAACAAAACTATATAGTATAAGTTAATGCCCTTAATTTATAGTAGGTTATTTATTAAGTTTCTGTACTGTATATGACATGGGCCTTTTGGTTAGAACATTTCTGCAGTGGTTTACTTGTGTCAAATTGTAAAAGTAGACTTTTAAAAAAATAAATAAATAAACCACATCCTACTTATAATAATAATAATAATAATAATAATAATAATAATAATAATAATAATCATCATCATCATCATTATTAATATTATTATTAAAGTAGGATTTTTTTTATTTCCTAATAAATAATAAATATTAAATTTCATTTTTTAATAAATAGCATCATTACTACTATTTACTCATACTTTGAGTAATATTTACAACAGATAATTTTACTCTACTTGCGCTACATTTTGGAGCAAGTATTGGTACTTTCACTTGAGTATGATATTTCAGTACTCTTTCCACCATTGTGTAGAACCCTGCATTTTTTCTTTACAAGTGTATCGGCATAACTGCATCTCTATTTAATGTAGCATGCATAGCTGAAAATCTGTTTAACAGCCTTTATTCTTTATGTTCCAGGCTTCAGAGAGGTTGAGAGTGAAGGTTTCTCAGTGATTACTCAGTCTGGGTCAGCAGGCACGTCTCCTCGGCCTCATAGATCTTCCAGGACGCATTCTGGTGAGTCATCAGCGGAGATTTATTATTATTTTTAACCATGTGAAAGGCCTTTTCACATTGTTTCTTTTGATATCGCCTTGTAAAGCAGCAGGTTTTCCAAATCCCCGTACCATGCTGTGTGCACGGCCAAGCACTGAGAGGTTCAGAAGTCTCAACTTTGACTTTTTTTTGAAGCACAGCCAAAGATTACTGGACAATTTGCATGATTACGTGGGAGGTGTTGGAGTGAGCATACAGTACAATACAATAAGGCGCACACTGCCAATTGTGGTTGCACAGAATACTTTAGCTACTGAGGTTTTGTGGTGGTGTGCATTATTATTTTAGAATTATTTAGCTGTTTTTCCTTGCATGATTAAGACAATCAGCAATGTGCTATTGTGTCAATCTGCCGAAATGTTAGAAAAGCCAGTCTGTCTATCTGTGAAATGGCACCTGTGGCTAAAAAAGACAAACACGTTGTCATTATTTCCATTTCTTTTATGTTTTTGGTGGCTTATTCTGTGGAATATTGTCAACCCAAGCTCATGAAAAATACATGCCTGAGGCAACATTTTTGCAAAATTGACATTAAGTTGCTTCTTGCATGTGAAATGTACAGCGAGTGGTAGTAAATAGCACATTCAATTTTCTCCAAAATATAATCGTGACTGTGGCAATATGTTATTATGATGCTTCATGAATGTATCACATAAACCTAACCAAATCTAACCTAACCTAACCATTTCCGTTGTTGTAAAGAAAGAGCTAAACCGAAAGGCAAAGCTTTCGATTTACTGGTCAATCTACGTTCCTACTCTTACCTAAGACCATGAGCTTTGGGTCATAACCGCAAGGACAAGATCTCAGATACAAGCAGCCGAAATGAGTTGCCTTCACAGAGTGGCACGTTTATAGGTAGGGTGAGGAGCTCTGTCACCTGAGAGGAGCTCGGAGTAGAGCCGCTGCTCCTCCACATCAACAAAGGTCAGCTGAAGTGGCTCGGGCATCTGCTTTGATGCCTCCTGGACGCCTACCTAGGGAGGTGTTCCAGGCATGTTCCACCTGAAGGAAGCCTCAGTGTAGACCCAGGACATCCTGGAGGGACTATGTCTATTGGCTGGCCTGGGAATGACTCAGGATTCTTCCCGGAGGAGCTGAAGGAAGTGTCTGGGGAGATGGAAGTCTGGGGTTGTCTCTTGAGACTGCTGCCCCATGACCTGGCCCTGGAAAAGCAGTTGAAATTGAATGAATGAATTAATAAATCTAACCAAAACTGTTAAAGAGTTTCTGAGATACAAATAACAACTTTTACACACATTTTATACTATGCAGATCCAACTGAATGAGTTTTGAAGTCATAATGCAAAAGAAGTATTGATTAATTGATAACTTGTCTGTGTAATTAGTATTTTTTTCTATTAAATTAAAGTCAGTGAAGTTGATTTCAGATAAAACTGAGCTTGTTGAGTAGATTTTAAATAATTTTTCATGCATCAATTCTATTACTAAAATATGAAATTATATAGATACACTGTAAAAAATATTTGTTAATTAACAGTTTCCATATTTTGTGATTCACAAGTGTTTTCCATCTATTTACAGTTGTGAATTATGAATTATTGATCGCTTGATCGCTGCATTATGAAACCTTGAACTTTTGATATTGAAAACTCAACTCTACAGTTTAACAAAGTGACTTTTATTGACATTTTAGTCGTTTGAAATAATATAAATGTAAAAGTAATAATATATTGGAAAATAAATCTGTATAGTAACAGAAAATGTACACATGACAGTTTATTACAAGGTTTTTGTACCGTAATACGCAACCCCAACCCAGACAATATACCATTTTAACCTATAAAAATGTTAATAAAAGTCACTTTTTTCCAAAGATCAAGGTCCTATAATGCAATTTAAAAGCAGAAATAAACAGGGATTAATAAAAACTAAAAACTTGAATCACTAAATAAAGAAAACTGCTAATTTACAGATATTTTTTTACAATGTAGATCATTAACTGATAAATTACATGAAAATTACTATGTTAAAAGGTCTAGAAACTACCGAGCAATGAGCAACTGTCATCTGTCAGTGGCTCATCCTGACTCTGACTAAAAATCTGTTGTAAAACACACATGCATATCTATTTTGAAGGGACAGAAAAGTTCTCGAGCACCTGAAATTCATATCTGTCAGCAACTGAATGCCATGTCAATCTGCAATCTGATCCACTGATAGACTCAGCTTTCAAATGTTTCAGCTCTGTTGTAAAACGATGAACATTAGAACCAATCACAGTCATATCTGTTGAGTGCTTGAACATAATAGCCAATAGAAGGTGTTCAAGAATCCACTGAAAATGCAAGTGATTTGCAATTGATGCTCAACACACTTAAATCTGGTAGAATCTCAGAAAATTTAGTCAAGGGTTTCATGACCATTTAAGCCTTTTGAAGTTATAATTTAGTACTGTGCTAAATCTGCCCGTGTTATCATCATTTGTGTGAAAAGGAATACAATTTGTCTGTGTTTTACTGCCTGGGTTGAATATTGCACATTTACCACATTAATTAAAACGTCTTTTTTTTAATGGCAGCTGTTGTCTTAAGATGATTTGATTTAAAAGAACACTACATTGCTACACTGTTTTTTTTTTTTTTTTTTTAAATAGACTTCCCAGAGTTGCCATTTTGAATCCATTCAGCCGATCTCTTTTAGCTTAGCTTAGCATAAATCATTGAATTGGATTAGACCATTAGCATCTTGCTAAAAAAAAAAAGCTCATTTTCCTATTTAAAACTTTACTTTTCTGTACTTTCATTGTGCATTAAGACAGACGGTAAATTAGAAGTTGCTATTTTCCAAGTCGATATGGCTAGGAGCTATACTCTCATTCTGGCATTAATAATCAAGTAATCACAGTTTCAGCAGGCGCAATGATACAAAATAGCAAGTTTTAATTTTCCATTGGTCTTATACGTCTTAGCACACAATGTAACTACAGAACAGTTCATCAAAATTATCAAATCTCTGCTTTGAAACTAGACCAAGATGCTTATGGTATAATCCGATTCAATGATTTATGGTAAGCTGAGCTAAAATTTCTTCCATCAGTCTTAGAAATCGGCTGAATGGATTTAAAAATGATAAAACACAGCCTTTTAACTCTAGGGCACATAAAATTTCCACCATATATTTCCCAAATAAATGGTAGTGTTTATTAATCTTAAGACATTTTTTAAAAAGAGTTTAGATAATTTTACTATCCCCCTATTCCTGCTGTGACAAGGCTTACCATGGTATGGCATAGGGATGCAGGGGTTCAGAATATGCACTTATGAGAAAGATTGCTAATGGTCTAATCCGATTCAAGGATTTATGCTAAGCTAAGCTAAAACTTCTTCACCAGTCTCAGAGATCGGCTGAATGGATTTAAAAATGAAAAAACTCAACTTTTTACCTCAAGATGACATAAAATTAGTCTATTAAAAAAATCTAGTGTTTATTAGTCTTTAGACCAATTTTAAAAAAGGAGTTTAGATAATTTTACTATCCTCCTATTTCTGCTGTAACAAGGCTTGTATGGTATAGGGATGCAATGGTTCTCAGAAAAAAATCACATTGTTCCATTGTCCTCCCATAGTTCAGTGCACACTGTAATCCTTGGTACAGAATATGCATTTGAGCAAGATGCTAATGGTCTAATCTGATTCAATGATTTATGCTAAGCTAAGCTAAAACTTCTCCCGCCAGTCTCAGAGATTGACTAAATGGATTTAAAAATGATAAAACTCAACTTTTTAACTCTAGTGGAAAGAAAAGGAAAATAAAATGAGTGTTTATTAATCTTTAGGATTTTTTTTTAAAGAGTTTAGATTATTTTTCTATCCTCTATTCCTGCTGTAACAAGGCTTGCCAAAAATTGTAGTTATTATTAATCTTTATCTTAGCAGTTCAGTTACATCAGTGTGGATCAACTTGTCTGTTATGTTCTGCAAAGCTTTCCATGTGAGGGTCACGTGTTTTGAAACTCGGACATGAGTCATGCGAGAGGTCCTTAACACCTACAAACGAGGTGTTAGAAAAAGAAGCGATACCATGTTAGTACGGCAAATGTTCAATAAAGCTCCAGTTTATTTGCTCGGAATCAAGCCTGCCATCGTCCTTCCTTAAGTGGTTGTCAGGGAAACAAATCACTGCAATGCTAAAGCCCTAAACAACTCACTTAAATGTTATGTTTTCTACATCCAAAGGGCAGAGATGCACACTTATATATCCACAAACAAACATCATGGCATTTGTAACTGGAACATTTAAGTGGGTGCATTAGCCGAGCTCGTGAAATATTGATTGTTACGCATTATTTAGTTTTATCTGTGATAATGGCTTTTGGGTGCTTTGCCACTAGACTCTTTAGAGAATCTGCTGTAGCATCGGGAGTTCATGTTACATCCGCTTTCAGGATGGTCAAATGTTGATGTATTAGCTGACCGCTCCTCTGAAATGTGGTGTTTGCTTCATCAGAAAGGCTCAGCGATTGTGGAAGATGACTGACGCTGATGTTTCTGGAGTGTGTAGGCAGGTTGCTGGAGAATTATCGTGTGTGTGGAGGTTGTGCAGACCACAACCCACGGCTGCCCTTGGCTTCGAGGAGGCTGAGAAACAATAAAGGGCTCCTAAGAGAGGGGGCCGTAAACCCTGCTGATAAATGCAGCTAACACTGGCATAGATTTCCATGCTGGTTCAGGTTGTGGGTTAGTGCTAGTAATGTAGGATCGACCTCTGAGCAATACAGATTTTCTTGGGTTTGTCATAACAAGCGTACTGTTTTCATGTACTGAAACACAAAGCTGGTCTTTCTGACAAAGCTATAAATAAAACTAACTGATACTAACGTAGTCTTGATTGACGTTCAACATAGATTAATCTATTAATATCTCAAGTTTGTGAAATTTCATTAATTTTCCTTCGGCTTAATGACTTATTTATCAGGGGTCACCACAGTGGAATGAACCGCCAACTGTTCTGGCATACGTTTTACACAGTTTTCAACTTCCAGCCGCAACCCACTACTGGGAAACACCTATATGCTCTCAAATTCACACACACTCATACACTACAGCCAATTTTGTTTACCCAATTCACTTACAGTATAGTGCATGTCTTTGGTCTGTTGGGGAAACCAGAGCACCCGGAGGAAACCCATTCAAACATGAGGAGAACTTGCAAACTCCACACAGAAATGCCAGCAATACTCAAACCAGCAACCTTCTTGATGTGAGGCGACCGTGCTTACCACTGAGCCACCATGCCGCCCAGTTGGTAAAATTTTGAAGTCATAATTAGGCCCACACAGAATCTGCGCACGCAGAATTCCGCTGATTTTCCGCTGATTTTTAGCCCATCATTAATTCTGTTTATTTACTTGAGTAAATGTGTGTAAATCTATATTTATTCAGTTTTTTAATTAGTTACAGTAATATTATTGACATATGAAAATGTTCATCTGATTTATGTACAATGCAGTTTGTACAGTAATATTTTCTGTCTTTTGGTAAATATATTATATGAGACTTGCTTTGTTTACCAAATAAAGTGAATCTAATTGGATTTGCATTTTAAACATTAAATACAAGTTAAAAGATAATATTTTTATTTCACATATTAAGGTTTTAGTTATGATACTCCCAAAATAATTCCGCAGAAATCTGCAGATTTTTACCAAAATTCTCAGCAGAAATAGCAAAACACGTCTGCAGATTCCGTCTGGCCCTAGTCATAATTTAATATTTACTATAAATGTAATTTACTCTAAATTCTACCCATAAAATTATTTTATCATTATTTTATTGTATCATTACATTTACAGTGAAAATCAGAAAGTTTAAATGTTGTGTAGGGTGGACAGTATATAATCATAGTTAACAGGTAGTATATATATATATATATATATATATATATATATATATATATATATATATATATATATATATATATATATATATATATATATATATATATATACTGTATATATATATGTATATGTACGTATGTATGTATGTATGTATGTATGTATATATAATATATATATACAGTTGAAGTCAGAATTATTAGCCTCCCTTTGATTTTTTTTCTTTTTTTTATATTTCCCAAATTATGTTTAATAGAGCAAGGACATTTTCACAGTTTGTCGAATAATATTTCATTTGTTTTATTTCGGCTAGAATAAAAGCGTTTTTTAATTTTTTTAAAAACATTTTAAGGTAAAAATATTAGTTCTTTAAGCTATATTATTTTCGATAGTCTACAGAACAAACCATCATTATACAATAACTTGCCTAATTACCCTGCCTAGTTAACCTAATTAGCCTAGTTAAGCCTTTAAATGTCACTTTAAGCTGTACAGAAGTGTCTTGAAAAATATCTAGTCAAATATTATTTACTGTCATCATGACAAAGATAAAATAAATCAGTTATAAGAAATGAGTTATTAAAACTATTATGTTTAGAAGTGTGTTGGAAGAATCTTCTCTCCATGAAATAGAATTAGGGAAAAAAATAAACGGGGGGCTAATAATTCAGGGGCTTTATACATATATACTGCCTCTTTTTAAAAAAGGTGATATCTATGTATATATGTTATGAAGCGGACAGGAGACAGAGGTAAGGAAACGTTAGGGTGTTTATTAAATGACAACAAGGAGCACATGAAGGATAGCCAGGAGGATCAGGAATGATGTTGGGGTCTTTTCCTCCGTGGCTGGGTAACAGGAATACACGAGGATGGACAGCACACACCAGATACAGCTGACAGAGGATGACACAGACTTGGAAGGACTGGAAGACAGGACGATTCGGGAGGACCAGGAAGACTAGGAGGAATACAAAGAGAACAGGTAAGTAAATCGTTTGTTTTAGCTGAGGATGACTACGCTGAGTGGTCGCTCAGTTGTCCGCTTTCGTCGAGACGAGCCCGGACAATGAGCGACTGGAGTGCTGTGCTTTTATCTGGTGCTCGTGAATGTGATGCAGCTGTGTGCTCATTAGAAGTCAGGTGATGGTGATCTTCGTGAGTGGGGGTCGTGAGAGCCTGACCAATCCATGACAGTACCCCCCTCCCCAGGGCCCGCTCCTGAGGGCCGACACCTCCGACGCCGTGGTGGTCTCCCTCTGCCTCTAGGCGCTGGGAACTCAGGGTGGCTCTCATGAAACTCCACCATGAGACTAGGATCGAGAATATCAGCTCTGGGAACCCATGTCCTTTCTTCGGGGCCGTACCCTTCCCAGTCCACCAGGTACTCCAACTGGCCACCACGACGTCGGGAACGCAAGATCTCCTTCACTGCGTAGACGGCTCCTTCTTCTAGGAGCAGTGGAGGAGGGGGTTCCTCTTCGTGGTCAGGCTCTGTGGAGGGAAGAACAGGATCGTGATAGGGTTTCAGGAGTGATACGTGGAATGTAGGGTGAATACGGTAGTGAGAGGGTAATTGTAGTTTGTAGGTGACGGGGTTAACCTGTTCCACGATGGTGAAGGGACCAACAAATCGGGGACTTAACTTGCGAGAGGGCAGTCGCATGCGTATGTCCCGGGTGGATAGCCACACCTTTTGTCCGGGTGTGTATCTGGGTTCTTCAGACCTTCTCCTATCGGCGGTTACCTTGCTTCGACGGACTGCCCTCTGCAGATGTTGATGAGCCTCGTCCCAGACTCTCTCGCTCTCCCGGAACCAGTGATCCACTGCGGGGACATCAGATGGTTCGCCATCCCAGGGAAAGAGCGGTGGTTGGAAGCCCAGGACGCACTGGAATGGCGTGAGTCCGGTGGAGGGTTGCCGCAGTGAATTTTGGGCATATTCTGCCCAGCCCAAATACTGGCTCCAGGAGTTCTGGTGACCACTGCAGAAGGTCCTCAGGAACCGTCCCACCTCCTGAATCTTCCTCTCTGTCTGCCCGTTGGTTTGGGGATGATATCCAGAAGAGAGGCTGACGGCCACACCTAGGAGCTTGAAGAAGGCTTTCCATAGACGTGAGATGAACTGTGGACCTCTGTCCGACACAATATCTTCTGGAATACCAAATGACCTGAAGACTTGATTAAAGATATTGTCGGCAGTTTCAAAGGCTGTGGGAAGACCTTTCAGAGGGATTAGTTTGACAAACTTTGAGAATCTATCTACTATGACTAGAATACAGGTATTACCTTCTGACGAAGGGAGGTCAGTGATAAAGTCCACTCCTAGGTGTGACCAGGGACGGTTCGGAATCGGCAAGGGATGGAGCTTTCCAGCGGGTAGATGACGTGGGCTCTTGGATTGGGCACAGTCCTTACAGCCCTGAACATATTGCCTCACATCCCTTGCCATGTTTGGCCACCAGAATCGTTGGGATACTAGCGAGAGAGTATTGTTGATCCCTGGATGTCCAGTGCCTAGCGAGGTATGTAAGGAGTGGATCAGATCTACCCGGTGTTCAGGTGGTATGAACTGCCGATGAGGAGGGCATCCCGGCGGAGCAGGGGCTTCCGGAGTGGCAACGACTGGAGGAGCGTTCCAGGTGATCGGACAAATGGAGATGTGTTCGGGAAGAATCTTCGTTGGGAGTTCTTCATGATCGTGATGCTCGTGTAAACGAGAGAGAGCGTCTGCTCTTAGATTCTTGGGTCCTGGACGATAGGAAATGGAGAAATCAAAACGTGAGAAGAAAAGTGACCATCTGGCTTGACGTGGACATAGTCTCTTGGCCTCTTTGATGTATTGGAGGTTTTTGTGATCTGTGATCACCTGGAACGGATGTTTGGCTCCCTCCAACCAGTGACGCCACTCCTCCAAGGCTAGCTTGATTGCTAGAAGCTCCCTGTCTCCTATGCTGTAATTCTGCTCCGCCGGGCTCAACTTCCGAGAGAAATAGGCACAGGGATGCAGTCGGGGCGGTGTATCATGATGTTGAGATAATACTGCCCCGACGCCGGTGGTGGATGCGTCCACTTCCACCACGAAAGGAAGATTTGGGTCAGGATGAGTCAGGAGTGGGGCCCTTGTGAACTCCTTCTTAAGAAGGCGGAAGGCTGCGGCTGCTTCTTTGGTCCACTCCAGTCCTTTGGGTTTACCCTTGAGGAGATTAGTGAGAGGTGATGTAATCCTGCTGTAGTCCTTGATAAACCGTCTATAAAAGTTAGCAAACCCAAGAAACCTCTGGAGCTCCTTAATGGAAGTGGGTTCTGACCAGGATAGAACAGCCTCAATTTTCTTCCCATCCATACGTATACCGGTTTGGTCAATGATGTATCCCAAGAAATGAATCGACTTCTGGTGGAATGAGCATTTCTCCGCTTTGAGGTAGAGGTGATGTTCTCTCAATGTGTGTAGGACCTCCGCAACGTGTTGGCGATGTTCGGCCTCACTCCGGGAGTAAATGAGGATGTCATCTATGTACACTATTACACAGTGGTGAAGAAACTCCCGGAGGACTTCATGAATGAAGTTTTGGAATACGGAGGGGGCGTTGACCAGACCGTAAGGCATGACCTCATATTCATAGTGGCCAGTAGGGGTCACGAATGCTGTCTTCCATTGGTCCCCCTCACGTATTCTTATCAGATTATACGCGCTGCGGAGGTCCAATTTAGTGAAGACTTTAGCTTCTCGGAGCTGTTCCAAAGCGGCTGGTACCAGAGGAAGGGGATATCGGTATTTTACTGTACCGTTATTTAGGACCCTGTAGTCGATGCATGGACGCAGCCCTCCGTCCTTCTTGGCCACAAAGAAGAAGCTTGAGGCGGCTGGTGATTTTGAGTGACGTATGTACCCCTGACTCAGAGCCTCCCTTATGTAATCTTCCATTGCCTGATTCTCTGGAAGCGAGAGCGGGTAGATCCTACCTCTTGGCAACTGGGCATCTGGAACTAGGTCGATCGCGCAGTCCCATGGCCGATGCGGCGGTAGCTGGGAAGCTCTCTTGGGGCAGAAGACATCATGAAAGGAGCTGTACTCCTTAGGAATGTGGATAGACTGCTTCTCAGGAGGGCTCTCGACCGATGTTGCAAACAAAGAAATGGGGTTCCGACCTTGAAGAGGGAGATTTGGAAAACAGGCAGGTGTACATCCAGATCCCCATTTCTTTATCTCTCCTGTGCCCCAAGAGATGATGGGATCGTGCTTCACCAGCCACGGGCGCCCTAGAATGATGTCCATATTTGCACCCTCCAGAACCAGAAATTGAATCCTCTCTTGATGTAACAACCCCACTTGAAGAAGGATGTCTTCGCATTGTCGATGGATACGGGTCGAAGATCGAGTGCACTGGGTTATCGGTTGTATCTGGTATATATGCGAGGACGCCTCAGTACGGAGGTGGAGTTGACGACAGAGGGATTGGGAGATGAAGTTCCCTGCTGACCCGGAGTCGATGAGGGCTGTGACAAGGAGAGAAATAGAGGCAGTAGTTATTTGTACGGTGGTAGTAAGTGGTTTACATTGTTCAATATTCGTACTGAATACACTCACTGAAGTCCGAATGGGACGAAGGGGACACTCCATACGGGTGTGTCCACTGACACCGCAGTATAGACACAGACCCCGGGTCAGCCTCCTCTGTCGTTCCGCTGATGTCAGTCTTCCAGACTCTATTATCATGGGTTCTGGTTCTGGAGAGGCTGTTGACTCAGGCGATTGGAGGAGTGCAGACGAAGGGGTGATGGTGTCCTGTTGATAGGAACGGAGACGATCGGAACATCGGAGAGAATGTTGGATGAATCTCTCCAGACCCATTGTATCATCTAATGTGGCCAGTTGGATTCGGAGAGTGGGTTCCAAGCCGAGCCGGTACGTGGTCAACAACGATCTCTCATTCCATCCACTTGCAGCTGCTAGAGTGCGAAACCGGAGAGCATATTCCTGTGTAGATAGAGTACCTTGCTTTAGATGATACAGCTGCTCTCCAGCGGCTACTTCCCCATCAGAACGTCCAAACACCTCTTTGAAATACTCCGTGAAGGTAGTGATGGAATTCATGACCGGCCCGGCTTGGTTCCAGATCGTCTCAGCCCATTTAAGTGCAGGTCCAGAGAGTAGAGATACGATGTAGGCGATCTTCGACTTATCTGTGGGATATAGAGAAGGTTGCATTTCGAATATGAGGGAACATTGTAACAGAAAACCATTGCACTCCCCCGCTCCGCCTGAGTAGGGCGCTGGTCGGGCCATGGGACTGGAAGGAAGGGCCGAAGAAGAAACTGTGGAGGCGGAAGTGCTCGGTGCTGGTGGTGCGTTGGAAAGTGGAGCTGGTGGCTGTAGAATCCGCTTCAACTGGTCCACCAGCTCTTGAAGGTGATCGGGGGTGCTCATGTTGTCGTCGTTATGGGTCCGGGCTTCTGTTATGAAGCGGACAGGAGACAGAGGTAAGGAAACGTTAGGGTGTTTATTAAATGACAACAAGGAGCACATGAAGGATAGCCAGGAGGATCAGGAATGATGTTGGGGTCTTTTCCTCCGTGGCTGGGTAACAGGAATACACGAGGATGGACAGCACACACCAGATACAGCTGACAGAGGATGACACAGACTTGGAAGGACTGGAAGACAGGACGATTCGGGAGGACCAGGAAGACTAGGAGGAATACAAAGAGAACAGGTAAGTAAATCGTTTGTTTTAGCTGAGGATGACTACGCTGAGTGGTCGCTCAGTTGTCCGCTTTCGTCGAGACGAGCCCGGACAATGAGCGACTGGAGTGCTGTGCTTTTATCTGGTGCTCGTGAATGTGATGCAGCTGTGTGCTCATTAGAAGTCAGGTGATGGTGATCTTCGTGAGTGGGGGTCGTGAGAGCCTGACCAATCCATGACAATATAATACAGATTATATATATTATGTGTATAACATATATAGTGTATAATACAGATAATACGTACTGTTGTCCATAAAGTCCATGGAGGGTTGTCATAATTTGAGTTTTTTACTGTTAAATATTACTGTTAAATATTGCACATATTCCACATTAAGTAAAACCTTATGCACCTATAACCTTACATATTAGGAGTTATGGTAGATGTTGTCTTTAGATGGTTTGAGTTAAAAGAATACTCCAAAAAAAGAGAGGCTTGTATAAGAACTCGCCTTAGTTTAACAGTTTAGTTTTACCATTTTTTTAATCCATGCACCTGATCTTCGGGTCTGGCGGGGGCACTTTTGCCTTAGTTTAGCTTAGCTCAGCTCAGCATAAATATTTAAATCAAATTAGACCATAAGCATCTACCTAAAACAAACAAAAAAAAAAAATTAAAAAGAGCTTAGATAGGTTTTCTATCCTCCTGTTTCTGCTGTACCAATGCTTACCATTGTATCGCATGATACATATGAGACCGTATTCAGGCACTGTATATCATTGTGCCTGCCACAGCCATAGTACTGCAGCAAAGTTCCTTGATTATTGTACCAGAATGAGTGTATAGTTCCTAGCCATATCAACCTAGAAAATAGCAACTTTCACTATCCATACACATTTTCTGTACAAATACAATGTGTATGGAATGAATGAAATCACATTTTTAATGTGAATGTTGCTCTCAGTGAAGAATACTATGAATTTGGACTCACATACTCGCTTACTGTAGTATGGAATTAAGCATATTTGATCTATGGTTGGAATTGTTTATCATGTAGTCATCATCTACTGTATATCTTACGGACAGACACAACAACTGAGACAATATGTATATATTATAAGGGAACAAATTATATTATGATGAAACATAATTAATGTGATTTTTTAAAATTCTCTGACCTTTTAAGGCTAATAATTTGTAATCTTATTTATTAATTAGTTTTTTTATTGGTTAAATAAATATTTGTTAATGAAAACGCATGTCATGTTAACTGAAATCATGCAGTGTGATACCAAAAAGTTTAACAGAAATGTTTTATTACATTTAATAAATTATGTATTATACAGTAAATTTTGTATTTATGGCTGGAATCTGTAATTCTGTCCATTGAGGAAGTCATTGCAGACAAAGTTTTTATTTCTTCTAAAACTCAAGGGAACTTTTTTAATGCTGCTTTTAGGAACTACTTCAAAAAGAGGATAGAAGATGCCAATAAAGAAAAAGTTGGTACAATATAAAAATTAATATGCGAGCAGGCCAGAAGTTATCTGCATGTGTGCAACTTGAGAGTAGGACTATAAATATGATGAATCATCTGAGAGAAAAAAAACAATGTTATTGCACACAAAGCTCAAGAGCTTAGGAGTTATTTGTGATTTAAGTTTCAGCTTCATTTCAGTTTCTTAGAAGAAATAAAAATAGGCGACTCAGACGGTTTCTTTTACTTACAGTAGTAATATAAAGCTATGAAATTAGCATATCTCACATCATTTGGCTTTGGGGAAGAATTTGATGAGAAACATTGTTGAGTTGTATGTCCCATTCATTTATTGCAGGTTTATATCTTGTAAATAAGAAAGACAACTGTGACAGTAGTTACATAAATATGTAAGTTATCAAAACATGTGGATAGCATAGCCCTGATTATATACTACCTGACAAAAGTCCTGTCACCTATACAAGTTTTAGGCACAACAAATAATAACTTGACTAGTTAATCATTTGTTACCAGAAGTGGCTTAAATGAAAGGCAAAGGCCTCTAGATTACACTTATTTTACCAAAATAAAATATGATCATGCCTTGATGTTTAATGATTTAATTAGGACAGTAAGGTTTGACTTTGCTTAGACAAAAGTCTTATCACTTAACAGAAATGATGTACAGTATAGAATATAAAGTCATGGTGCAGTGGAAAACGAATTAATATTGTGTATGACTCCCATGAGCTTGGAGGACTGCATCCATACATCTCTGCAATGACTCTAATAACTGATTAATAAACTCATCTGGTATGGCAAAATGCGTTCTCACAGGACTCCCAGAGTTCATCAAGATTCTTTGGATTCATCTTCAATGCCTCCTTCATCTTACCCCAGACATGCTCAATAATGTTCACTTCTGGTGACTGGGTTGGCCAATCCTGGAGCACTTTGACCTTCTTTGCTTTCAGGAACTTTGATGTGAAGGCTGAATGTATAACCCCCAAACTATGATTTTTCCTTCACCAAACTTGACTGATTTCTGTGAGAATCTTGGGACCATGCAGGTTTCAATAGGTTTTCTGCAGTATTTGTTATGATTGGGATGCAGTTCAACAGATGATTCATCAGAAAAACCTGCCTTCTGCCACTTTTCCAAATGATCAACTAGAGGTCACAACTGGGATCGATGACAAGACTTTTGTCAGGTAGTGTATATGATGAGTAATAGCTACAAAATATCTGAGTTCTTCGGCTTTTTAGACAATGTGAAATCTATTATATTTTTATTTCAAAACTTTATTATTTTTATTTAATAGTTGCTATGATATATCAGGGGTTTTCAAACTTTTATGACACACGCCCCCCAAGTTTGACCAGTTTTACTCGCGCAGGTATAATGATATTACGCAGCACCTGAAAATCTTATAACCATGGAGACATTTGTGAAAGATGATTCAGAGCTACTTTTACAGACTTGTAAAATGAGGCCATTTTCCCCAAAACTAATCCATGAATCCAAAAACCTGCTGTGACTTTTCACCTGCTCTGACCTTTCTCTGGCTTTTCCCTGAGGTCTACTGTGCATGTAAGAAAAAGTCCTTCATAAAAAGATCCAAAATAAATCATGTTCAATCTCCGAGCCCTGAGGCTTCCAAACAGGAGATGCTCTTTTGAGGTGTTTTATAGCCATTGCTAGTTGTTAAAGGAACTTTTATCCCAGTCTCCCCGTCGGGACCCCCTGTATTAATACCTGATGGTGCTCTCTTTCAATGCCGAATTGGATTGCTTAGGCCTTCGGCAGCAAAACTCAGATAAGCGTGGCAGATGCAAGCTGTAAAGACCGTCCCAGGGCCGTGCTGGTGTCTCTGACAGAATGAGAGATTGCAGGAGCTGCTTCACATGAGTCTACTGGAGATCACTTTGTTTTGAAGGGCGCCGAAGAGGAGGGAAGCGCACTGTGATTCATGCTCCCCTAATGGAAAGCTCTCAGTGCCCTGGAGTACACACTTCAGCACAACACTCTCCTGCTTTTTCATCCACAGAAAAAAAAACATTCTGGAAGGTGGAAGAATAAGGGGGAAATAGTGATAATGCTGCTTTTTCCTCAGTTCCAGGCCTCGTAAACAGTGCAGATCTTTTGACACACTGTGTTAACCTTCTCTCTAGGGCTTGAAATTCTTAACCTTGGGTCATCCTAAACCCCAGATAAATGAAATCCTGGGTTATCTGTAATCACGTTTTACACTGCTCATGATATACATTGGGTTAATCCTGGGTATTCTTTAAAAGACGATTCACTATGTAATTCCTAAAACCTACAACCGAGTTTGCTCGGTTACTCACCTTGTAAGGCATCAAACTTGGGATGTGGAGCAAGAAGGACATGCAAATGGCACACATGAGAAAATGTGCCCTAGTAATTTAGGATTGTCAGAAATGTACACAATGTAGTGGATTTGTGGAATCCACAATCTGTAGACAGATGTAGCCCCAGGGACATATTTTGCAGTTCTCAAAAATGTAGCCCTGGGCATATATTTCCAGTGAGCCTAGCTTGGCTACTTGTCCATTGTTTTACTGCTTACCACTTACTTCCACATTCCTAAAACCTACACTGTAAAAAGTATGACCTAGATCTAACTTATAAAAAGTGAGGCAAGTGGCTGCATCGGACGTTTTAGATTGATACAACTTCCAGCCTTTTTTAAGTATATTAAACACTAAAACATTGCTTAAAACAAATGCAACAAAATTAAGTTGAGCCAACATATATTTTTAAAATTACTCAAGTCAGATAAACTTACTTTTTTTGTTAAACCTAACTTATTTATACATTGCCTGTACTTATTTTAATTAGGTATTAAGAACTTTATTATCTAAATAAAATTAACCATGCATATGTCATTTAAAATGAATTCAATTGACTTCTGGCTGTAACCTCAGAAAATAAATCTTCATTTTATATTCTACGCACAATATACAGTGATTAAGTAAAAACAGATAAACAGACTTTATACGGTTAATAACAATTAAATAAGAATGGGAAGATGGATTAAAGACCATAACATTTATTCAATGTCAACCAGTGTCCCTTTTAATAGTGACTACAAAACAGGCCATTAATGTGGCTGCACATACACAATACATAAATAAAAACATTAAAAATGCCAGATCCTATTGAGAAATCATCTAAGACAACTCAGTAAGGAGATCTGCATACTTTGATGAAGATTTAGGATGCATAAGGTCCAGTCCCACAAAGAGTCTCTGATATATCTCAAATAATGTATACAGTTTTGATGGAAGTTGAGGACATCGGTAAGTCCAAACAGGAGCCATCATGCATTTGACAGGTTTGGTAAACCTCTGACAGTCCTATGATTTTCCAAACTGTGTTGGGCTGATGGCAAATTTTTCCGCAAAATTTTCAGCCGCATGCACCTCTGATTCCACACATCTCTATTGGTGGAGAGAAAAAAGAAACAGGACTTCAGGTGGTTGGTACTAAATAATATTAAATAGCTAAATACTAAATAGCAAATAAACTACAAGTGAAGTTACAAAAGTGCAGTGAGAATGACTGGATGAAACACCTTAGATTATCAGTTAAAATTTACCTTAGTTAAACTTCTGTATTAAAAAAAAGGTTATATAGGTTATTGTTTACTTACATTATTCCAGGTGTTTTTAAGAATCAAATTCTAAAGAAAACTGTGATTTTATTCAGTGTAACAGTGTATGGTATTTTGGTTGCCTGTCAATCAAGGAATTATTTAAATTTTGGTATTACATTTTCAGTTTATTTTTGCAACTTATAAAGCATAAAAATGTGTATGTAACTTACATATTAAACAGTTTGAAAATGGCGAATATAAAATCTAAAATTTAACTGTCATCTTCATTTTGCACATGACTTTGCATAAGTCATAATACAAAATTAAATAAATACATTGCCATTTTACATATTACATTAAGGTTTACAATACATTTTTGCTGAAGCTACATTTAATTTACTTTTGCTCCAAATTTAATGTTACTGGCAAATGACAGTTCAGTGAATCTGTGTTTTCAGTTAGCTTTAGTGAAAGACTGATAGATAATAAGAAACTGCATTAGGATATTTTTTTTACTGTTTGTTCATTGCACACATGCAAAAAAATCTTTAGATATCAAATGTAATTCTATGGAGCCCACTATTGTTTGCAATTTTACCCATGTTTTACTTACCTGCAAATAATTATAGCGGTAGTTGTACCTAATGTTTTTCTTAACAAAATAAACTAAATCACTTTGGTATCTAAAGACCAAGAAAATGCATTTTAGAATGAGGTGCGTACATTTTAAATGGTTCTGTAAACATAAATGTAATTTAAGTTACAATAAATTATAAATCTGTAATTTATTCACTTTGCAGTATTAACAAAAAACTTATGGACTAAATCTCTAAAACACAAACGTTAATTTACTTTATGTTACGCTAAACACAAACTACTGTTCTATACGTTTCTGCATTTAATATGCATCCTTAATGTGCTGCTAATTATTTAGGTGAGCTAGCCGGGTTAGCGCTAGCAAACTGCACCCCGACCGCCCACCAGAGACCTTGTTAATCCGTTCTGTAACGTTAGTTATACCTACTAAGTGTTTTAAAACTACTTTAACATTTTTTTTCTCAGGACTATCACTTTTAATCGTTAGCATGAACTAGCGTTGGTTAGCGTTAGCCAACTTAGCTTTCCATGTGAGAGCAGTCTGTTACCTGACGTTACAGTACAATTTACAAGCTAAAACCTCACCTGCCAAGTGAAGTCGGCAGTTGAGCATGACTTTACAATTATCATTCGGCTACATTTGCAACTTACCGTGTTAATCAGATCCGCTGCTGCGCGCAGTTAACGTCGACCCTTACAGTTGCTGCGTGTGTCTGCAAAGTGGCGGGCAGTGAAAATGGGGTCACGCAGAATTATTAAAATCACGTTTGATGAACAGACCTGCACACATCGACAGCTGCTCTAATAAATTGTCTGTGTCAACTCACTTTTATAACATTTATTCTACACAATAACCACATACAAAAATCTACTCAAATAAATTGCATTAGTTTTATTCAAAATATACTGTTATATAAAAACTGAGCTATTTTAAGTAAAGAAGAAGCAAATTGATATTTTTTGGTATAAAACAAATATAATTAACTAGATTGCAATTATTTAAAGTATATAAAACCAACTTTGTGAGTGTAGCACTTTTTACAGTGTACTTCTGACCACTTACCTGTTAATGGACGGCTTTTCCAGCTTGGTCAGTTTGCTCGATAACCTACCTTGTAAGGCATCAAACTTGGGATGTGGAGCAAGAAGGACATGCAAATGGAACACATGAGAAAATGTGCCCCAGTAACTTAAAATTATCAGAAATGTACACAACGTAGTGGATTTGTGGAAAACAATCTGCAGGCACATATTTTGCGATTCTCAAGGCATGTATTTTTGGTGAGCCTGGGTTAACTATTTGTCCATTGTTTAACTGCTGACGACTTACCTTTTTATAGACTGCTTTTCAAGCACGGTCAGTTTGCTCAGTAACTCACCTTGTAAGGCAGCAAACTTGGGATGCAGAGAAAGAAGGACTTGGCCACTTACCTCCTTATGGACGGTTTTGCCAGCATGGCCAGTTTGCTTAGTTGCTCACCTCGTATGCTATCAGACTTTAGATGCAAAGTGAGAAGGACATGCAAATCGCAAGCATGCCCCAGTAACTTATTTAAGATTGTCGAAAATGTACACAGTGGCCTCTAGTGGATTTGTGAAAACAAAAACTGCAAGCAGACGTAGCCCTTTACAGTTCCTAAAAAAGAAGCCCTGGGCACATATTTCCAGTTAGCCTGGGTTTTTCCATAGGTTTTTAATGAAAACAATTGTTTAGATGCCGTGTCGAGTTAAAAGCACTTCAAATTTTACTCCAGAGCAGAGTTAGCGCTGCATTTGTGACCTTAACTGTAGATTGCGATGCTAAGTGTGTTCAGCAAGGCTTTCATAACCTGGGGTAAAATGCAGTGGTGTATACCGGGGTTGATCCCAGTGTGAAAAGCCCTTCTGAAAACAGATAGTGGCCTGGTGGGATTTGGCCGAGGCTGCTGCTGCTGTCATCCCTTTGTCATAATTTGATAACATTTTCAGCACCGTTGGCCTGAAATGCATCTCTGATCAAATTATAAAAGTTCAAACAGAGTGTCTTATGCAAATGCCTTCGGTTTGATGGAAAAAAGGGACGAAGCGGATGCCTTTCTTAGCTTTAGCAGGTCAATTTATGGGGCTTTCAGCCGTGTCTTAGTGGAAGGACTTTTTCCCTCCTCTTTCTCTCAAGTAATTGAAGAACAAACTCCTTGAAGCGGTTGACTGGCATGTGATTCGTTTTTTAGAGCTGAACCCTTTAAAGCGAGCTGGGGTCCAGGGGTCATGGTTTGGCTGGTTAGTTTTGGGAGGTGCTGGGATTAATTATGTGGTTAAATTGCTTGCGTCTTTTGGAGCATACTGCTAAGTACCTTCCTCTTAAAATCATTTTTATAATAAGAAAACTAATTTTATGGTTGTGTTGACGGAAATATGTTTATATATTAGCAATTTCTAAGACTCTTTAAACAAGAAACTTTGTAATGTATTGATGACTATATTTTTGTATTTTGTTTATACATACCTGCCTTGGCATCTATCTTTTCATTGTAAAATGTTGTATACTGTTGTTCTTTAAATAAAAAAGTTATTAGGCATAAAAAAGTACCTTCTTCTTTTTAATTAAAATGAAATTGAAGAAATAAAGATATTTATTTTATTTATTGTCCTGGATGTCTTAGTGCTTAGTACTGTGCTATTTGAGACACAGAAATCCATTATTTTGTATAATTTTTTGCATGTTATTAAAGAATATACATATATAATGTACATAATAATAATAATAATAATAATAATAATAATAATAATAATGATGATAATAATGATAATAATAAAATATTAATAATAAATTGTTTATTACTTTTGTTGTTCCTGTTTTTAATCATTTATATTTATATATTTTTGGTATTGATGGTTTATTAATATTTAAAAATTGTATATACTACTACTACTACTACTACTACTATTAAAAATAAATTATGTTTATTATTCTGTTATATATTTTTGGTGAGGTATATTAATTATATTTCAATACTGGATATAATAATAATAATAACAATAATAATAATAATAAATTATGTTTTTTATTTTGTTGCATATTTTGGTGAGGTATATTAATTATATTTCAATCCTGTATATAATAATAATGATGATAATGATGATAATAATAATAATAATAATAATAATAATAATAATAATAATTATTATTATTATTATTATTATTATTATTATTAATATTTTCATATACAGCATTGAAATATAATTAATATACCTCACCAAAAATATACAACAAAATAAAAAACATAATTTATTATTATTATTATTATTGTTATTGTTATTATTATTATTATTATTATTATTATTATTATTATTATTATTATTATTATTATTATTATTATTATTATTATTATCATCATCATCATTATTATATATAGTATTGACATATAATTAATATACCTCACCAAAGATATATAACAGAATAATAAACATAATTTATTATTGGTTGGGGGTAATATTTTTACAATTCCGTTGGGTAAATACAATCATAGAAATTTTTAATATTAATGATAATAAATCATTGTCATCATCATCATCATCAATAACAACAACAACAATAATAATAATAAGTCATACTAATATATTCATACTTTAAAAAAAAATCTGCAGGGATAATAAATGTATAAATAATTTCTAATTATGCCAATAGCAGTGAACCATCATCATCATCAACAGCATCATCATCATCAGTAGTAGTAGTAGTAGTAGTAGTAGTAGTAGTAGTAATAATACTACTAATAATAACAATAATAAAAGAGCGACACTGTGGCTCAGTGGTTAGCACTATCGCCTCACGGGTTCGAGTCCTGGGTCAGTTGACATTTCTGTGCGCATATTCCATACTCCAGTTTCCCCCACAGTCCAAAGACATGCGCTATAGGTGAATTGAATAAAATAAATTGGCCGTAGTGTATGTGTGTGTATGAGTGTGTATGGATGTTTCTCAGTACTGGGTTGCAGCTGGAAGGGCAATCGCTGTGTAAAACATATGCTGGATAAGTTGCCGGTTCATTCCGCTGTGGTGACCCTTGATTAATAAAGGGACTAAGCCGAAAAGAAAATGAATGAAATGAATAATGATAGTAGTAGTAGTATTCTTAGAAAAGTCTGGTTTAATTTTGTTTAGTTTTTGAATCTTTGACTTAGTTTCTTTTAAAAAGAGCTGTTTTTGTCCTTGTGTGTTTATTTATTTATTTATTTTGGTGGTTATCATTGGAAAGCATATCACACACAAAGTGCTCAGTAATGCATCCTCAAACACAAGATGGCATCCAAAAAAGCTTTCATATCTGTTGTTCCTGCTAGTGCTAACTGGCTCCTGCGAGATTGAGCGAAATCCTTCAATGTCTGAGCAGGATGTGTGCTGTGTGTGTGTTATTGATGTATAGTGGTGAAAGAGAGTTAGAGATGCTGTTTGTAAATGAGAGATGACAGCGTGAGACATGACAACTCCCTCACGGTTTTTATCCTCTTCCGTTTTTTTTCTTACGTGCAAACAGGCTCATGAATAATGCAGAGGCAGGTTAAATGATGTCACAGTTGCAGAATAAGCTCAGTGTTTGTTATTGATATGCATGTGCTGTTTCTGTGTTTACTGTGAGGGGAAGTGAGTGCATGAATCCTCCTGCTATTTTGTGGGCTATGAAACCGGGAGCAATGCTCGTCTCACTTGACTAGTGAGATCCAGAAGATTTAAAGAGACGAGATGAAATGAGTCCTAGTTTGTGATGTGCCCTTCTTTCAATTTTACAAGCAAATTAGCTAAATCCAATATTTATTTTCTATTTTTTTCCTCATTAAATATACAGTTGAAGTCCAAATTATTAGCCCTCTTGGGAATTTTAGTTTTCTTTTTCAAATATTCCCCAAACAGAGCAAGGCAAATGTGGTCATCTCCAAACACACGTCCTATTCTTATGCCCCATATGGTGATGCAGACATCTCAAAAACCCGACAGATGGACAGATTAAAACAAATGTAAATATGCATAAAATAAACAATACCGCTAATAATAATAACATTATACAAATGCAAATTGTCATGCTAAAAACTGAAAAAGCCCCCCGAGATGAGGCATGCAAGTAGTGGGTTTTATATTTATGTAGAAAATATTCATTCATTCAGTCATTTTCTTTTCAGCTTAGTCGCTTTATTAATCAGGGGTCACCACAGTGGAATGAACCGCCAACTTATCCAGAATATGTTTTACGCAGCGGATGCCCTTCCAGCTGCAACCCATCACCGGGAAACACTCATACACTCTCATTCACACTCATACACTACGGACATTTTTAGCCTACCCAATTCACCTGTACCGCATGTCTTTGGACTTGTGGGGGAAACCGGAGCACCCGGAGGAAACCCACATGAACGTGGGGAGAACATGCAAACTTCTTGCAGAAATGCCAACTGACCCAGATGAGGCTCGAACCAGCGGCCTTCTTGCTGTGAAGCGACAGCACTACCTACTGCGCCACCGCGTCGCCTATGTAGAAAATATATATTTTTTAAATTATAAAAACATTTCACCCCTTTTTCTTCATCTTTAAAGATATTTGTGTATTGCTGTACATCCTGTGTGTATTAAGCAATGTGTAGCAATGTGTAATAGGCACATAACCAAAGCGCTCTGCGCTGGTCTTTACACCAACTTTTTGTTGGTCAATGGTACAGTCTTTTTCAGTTCCTCAAAATAGCAACAATGCGTCTAAACACACCTCCTTTTTAGACCAGCACACCCATGAGTCCACAAAGTGGCGCAAATGGATTTGAATCAACGTGATGCAAAGGTGAAAAATTGTGTTGCGCTGGTTTGAAAATAGCAACAAATTGTGCCAAACAGTGCCTTATTGCACCGGGTGTATGATAGGGCCATTTTACATTTGAATCCTTTAAATTAAAGGATAAAATTATCCTTTAAATTGTCATATTTAAAGATATCGCTGTGCTGCTGCACATCCCTGTGTGTGTAATAAGCAACATGTATGCACATTTTGGACCTGTGCTGTCTGTCTGTACAGTGTGTCTGTACATTGTACTATACTTTATACTATAAATGAACAACAGCACAGAATATATCCAAGTCTGGAACATAGATTGACCAAATGAAACCGACCTGACCACCAGTATCTGTCCAGTTCTGATTTGTGGTTGGTATATATGGGTAAACTCTAGTCTCAGCAGCACTTAACATCTATATGAAAACAGTATTGGCAGCTCACAATCTGCTGTCTGTTTACCAAGTTGAAGGCCAGGCTGCATCAACTCCCAGGTTCAAAACATTGTTGTTTCGTAGCAGCGGCTTGAAGTTTTCTTTGAAAAAATGAATATATAAGAATATAGATTAAGGTCTGCTCTGGGCGAGATGGAAGTCTTATGACCTTCGAGACTGCCGTCTCATTCTTATACAATAGACTTTTAAAGCAGCTTGTGAATGTATGTATCGACTTGTGCTGTGAAGCCCGTGTAGTCTGATTGGATCTTTCGCCACGTCATCTGGGACCAGAACAAAAGATATTCCTCATAAGTGGTCGTGATTAATTCGGAGAAGGTCAGAGCAGACGTCCAGCAGGGCTTCAGCTTGGTGTTAGCGCTGTACACCTTTCCAAATCCTCACAGCCTCAGTCATAATATGTGTTCATGCACTGCCGGCTTGAATCGCTTTGTCACGCTGCTGCAGAAATCTGCTATAGACATTCTCATTGTGTGAATCGGAAATTGCAATTCCCTGATGTTTGCTTTCCATGAGCACGGGGGGCTCTGGCAGGAAACAGTGGACACCTGAAGCTTTTGTGCATGTGCTCAATGCAGCAGATGGAGATGGTCACTTTGCATTTGTCATTTTTTATTCCAACACAAGCTCACTGAGAAATTATACCTTTACAGACACCATCGCTACACAATATTAATGCACCACCAGTAAAACACCAACAGCTTTTATTCCTTTTCACAGAAACTGTGAATGCATTGACAGGGACAGAAAAAAAGGTGGAGGGACCTTCATTATCATGGTTGGAAAAATGAAATGAAACATATCTGTTAATGTTATTGAAGGCCAGCACAGTGGTGCAGTGGGTAGCACAATCTCCTCACAGCAAGAAGGTCGCTGGTTCAAGCCCCGGTTGGGTCAGTTTGCATGTTCTCCCATGTTTGCGTGGGGTGGAAGCCTGTTCCAGAGTTTTGGGGTGATAACAGCAAAAGCCCGATCCCCACTTCGCTTAAACCCATAGAGGAAAGAACTTTGGCATATGCGCTCATACTTGCGAGTCCCTGTGAGAAGTCAGCTAAATTTTGTCTACTATAACTATACTGTAGCTAAAAATGCTATGAATAAGCTGAAATTAAATTAAAATTTGCTGTAAATTTTCCTAAAAAAAAAACTTTTAGCATCGCTTACTTTCAACTTTGGTTTATTGTGAAGTTGTAGCCTTATGTACATTTCTGGAGATCGCGAATTATGTAGCCAGAGGTACATATGGCTGCATTTCATCTTTAAAACTGATGCTACAGAGCGGTATAACGCCATTCCTTTTCGCGCTACCAGCTGACTGCTTACCTTCGTGTGGACAGCTTTTGCGCTGTTACAAGTTAGTCCAGTTAGCTCGCCAAATACGTCGGCAGACTTGAGATGCAGACAACGACAACGGGGTTTGAGTCCTTTGAAGAACGGTTCCAAAAAACGGAGAAGACAAAAACAAAAGTCAAAAAATAAAATAAACAAGTAAATAACAGGGTGAGAACGTGGTAAAATCTTTTTTAGAACTGTCGGTTGGGTTTAGGGAAGTGAGTAGGCAGGTCAATCAGTGCTTTTGAAAACACCATTGGTTGGGTTTAGGGAAAGGTCAGTCAGTCAGTCAGTCAGTCAGTCGACAGCGGCCTCTGGTGGATTTACATGAGAACAGCAGGTGCGAATGGCACTCGCGAGAGAAATTTGAGATACCAAAAAGCATACACAGCAGCCTCTCGTGCATTCACGAAAACAAAAACTGCAAAAAAAAAAAAAAAAACATACCTCCTGGGACGTATTTGGTGCTCCCCATAAATATATACAGGAGTATATTTCCAGAATGAGCCTGGGTTACTTACTTTGACTCTAAAAGTGTCAAAATAAGAATTATTGTGAAACTTAAATAAAAAGAAATGTAATAATAGTTTGCACACAGAAGTGTTTTTCCCATGACACTGTGTTGTAGGTATTAATTCCATAATTTCCCTGACCCTTTATCCCCCTAGCAGGCTAAAGGTCAGATGTAGCTAAATGAAAGGGATGTTTAGCTAATGGATGGCTGCACCACAGAAATTTCTCACACGCTCTACACCCGTCGGCTACATGTGACCTTTAACCCTTTATTTGTGGGGCGTGAGAAGGGCAGGAGAATCATGGTGCCAAAAACAAATAAACAAAACCAACAAACGTCCATCTGTCACATTGAGCACATGCTCATGCATATCCAAATGATCAACCTGGAAACATCTGAGAATTTTAAAATGCCCCAGAAAATTTATGGCAAGGGCGGCACGGTGGCTCAGTGGTTAGCACATTCGCCTTTCAACAAGAAGGTCACTGGTTTGAACCTTGACTTGACCAGGTGGCATTTCTGTGTGGAGTTTGCATGTTCTCCCCGTGTTGATGTGGGTTTCCTCCGAGTGCTCCGGTTTCCCCCACAGTCCAAAGACATGCGCTATAGGTGAATTAAGTAAACTAAATTGCCATAGTGTATGAGTGTGTGTGTGTATGAATGAGAGAGTGTATGGGTATTTCCAAGTACTGGGTTGCAGCTGGAAGGGCATCCGCTGTGTAAAACATCTGCCGGAATAGTTGTCGGTTTATTCTGCTGTGGCAACCACTGATAAATCAGGAACTAAGCCGAAGGAGTAGAGTAGTAGAGTATTCTCTGGCATCTTTGACCCTCGAAAATGAAGTGTTTTGAAAATAACAAAGACCCCTTTTGTAGTTTTTAGTTTAGTTCTGTTGCTTTTTATTATAGACGGACTGAAATGCAAACTTTGAAAATGGTGGTGTGGCTATAAGCTGCTGCCATGTCATTACCAGATTGTGAGATGTTAAACAGGTGTATCTAATACAGTAGCTGGTGTATATTGTATGTTTTTAGACATTAAATTCATTAAAAACACCACAAATATCAATATCTAGTAGATGGAGACAATATCTCGCAGCTTGATGACGTACTGGAGCAGGTCCGTTACGTATTGGATGATTGTCTACAACTCTTCCAAACCTAAACCCAACCATCACAGTTATATGGGCTTTACCTTAGTGGGTGTTACAATGTCCACTACGTATAAGACCTGGTGTGATACAGACTACAGCGAGGACATCTTGAGTAGATGGACTGAAATTCAAACTTTGAAAATGGAGGTGTGGCTATAAGCTGCTGCCATGTCATTGGTTGATTGGATATTTGCATTAGTGAACTGTTAAACAGGTGTATCTAATACAGTAGCTGGTGTATAGTGTATGTTTTTAGACATTAAATCCAATAAAAAGACCACAAATATCAATATCCAATAATCCTGGCTATATAATTCATGGAAAGTTTTAACATTTCATTAGTCAATGCATAGGAACCATCGGAGTACCTCCCTCTTACCATGGCAACTTGCTCACTAAATATGGTCAACCTTTCAATGATGCAGCCTTCTTAATTAGCATAATTAGCACAATTAGTACAAGACGGGCATAAAGAGGACATTTTCTTCTTTATATGAAAGCTATTTGCTTAATGCGGCGGTTTGTCTCGTTTAAGAGAATAATAATAATGCTCTGGTGTGGATGTGTGGGTGTATGACTAACTGATTAAGTTCACTCAGCAGAGTAAGATGCTGTCTGTGTTATTTTGGTCATGTCTGAGGTCTTAGATACACTCGGCGTCTGTGATGCAAGCTGCTGACGTCGTGATTGGCTGAAACTCTATTTAGAAAAGCTGTCTGGAGCTGGAGATTGGGGCGACCACAGACTGAAGACAGACAGCGCTAACCCTTAAAGCAGCCTCTGCTGCATTTCATCTTTCACTTGTCAAGACTAAATAAATTGTCAGTTTTCTATCAGTTTTTACTTCTGTGTCTGCGCATGTGCTGATTTTAGTAGTTTATGAAGACAGAAATTTGTAAAAAAGACATGGGTATGACCTAGGCATTACAATGCTGAGATGGTTTCTGGGAATGGCAATTTAAAACTGTTCAGAATCTCACTTAATGGGGTCTTTTCATGTTTAAAATTTGCCACAGGTTTCCTGTGAGGGTTGGTTTAGGGGCAGTGCAGGGTAAGCGTTTTTTTTTTACAGTATAAAATACATTACACCTACACTGGAAAATCCAACCCAGGCTCATTATTGATACGTACCACCAACCCAGGCTCATTATTAATACGTACCCCCAACCCAGGCTCATTATTGATACGTACCCCCAACCCAGGCTCATTATTGATACGTACCCCCAACCCAGCCTCATTATTGATACGTACCCCCAACCCAGACTCAACATTTATACGTATCCTCAACCCAGGCTCATTATTAATACGTACCCCCAACCCAGGCTCAATATTTATATGTACCCCCAACCCAGGCTCATTATTGATACGTACCCCCAACCCAGGCTCATTGTTGATATGTACCCCCAACCCAGACTCAACATTTATACGTACCCTCAACCCAGGCTCATTATTTATATGTACCCCCAACCCAGGCTCAATATTTATATGTACCCCCAACCCAAGCTCATTATTGATACGTACCCCCAACCCAGGCTCATTATTGATACATACCCCCGACCCAGGCTCATTATTGATACGCACCCCCAACCCAGGCTCATTATTGATACATACCCCCGACCCAGGCTCATTATTGATACGCACCCCCAACCCAGGCTCATTATTGATACATACACCCGACCCAGGCTCATTATTGATACGCACCCCCAACCCAGGCTCATTATTGATATGTACCCCCAACCCAGGCTCATTATTTATACGTACCCCCATCCCAGGCTCATTATTTATACGCACCCCCAACCCAAGCTCATTATTGATACGTACTCCTGTATACATTTCTGGACAGGGCGTAATACATCCCAGGAGGTATGTTTTTTGCGTTTGTTGTTTTCGTGAATCCACCTGAGGCTGCTGTGTGCGCTTATTCAGATCTCAAATTTATACCGTGAGTGCCATTCGTGCCTGTTCTTCTTGCGAAAATCCACCAGAGGCCACTGTCAATTGATTGACCAACAGACCGATCACCCCAACTACCCCCTTCTCTAACCCCAACCGACTATGTTTTCAAAAGCAATCCAGAAAAAGAAAAGCCCTCACGGCCGCCTGATTTTTACCACGTTTTCAGA
Source organism: Danio aesculapii (assembly GCF_903798145.1). Lineage (NCBI taxonomy): Eukaryota > Metazoa > Chordata > Actinopteri > Cypriniformes > Danionidae > Danio > Danio aesculapii. The sequence goes on from NC_079452.1 coordinate 16,707,705, forward strand.
TCTTACCACATTCTCACCCTGTTATTTACTTGTTTTTTTTTTGCCTTTTGTTTTACCTGCTTTCTTGAACTGTTCTTCGCTATACTCAAACCCCGTCAACACGGTCAACTCCTCTCTGTGTTTCAAGTCCACCGACATACGCAATGAGCCACTGCGCAAACTGGTAACAGGGGAAAAGCCGACCACTCTGAGGCAAGCGGTCAGCTGGTAGCGTGAAAAGAAACAGACGTTGTCGGCAGCGTCATACCGCCTGTAGTATTCATTTTAAAGACAAAATGCAGCCATACATAGCTCTGGCTACATAATTCACGCTCTCCAGATATGTATACGGGGGTACGTTTTCACAATGAGCCTGTGTTGGTAAGATCTAATATCTTTCCTGACTTTCCTACTCAGTGATTTAAATAGATACTTCTTAAAAACGCTTTGTTGAGTTACATTAACTTGCAGGGTGAAAATAATGTCATTTACTAAATCATTTGAGTAATGAGTCCTTTCAATCCACCAAAACCAACAGGAGTGTGTGTGATTATTTTAGTGTTTTACAAGGACTGTTTTTTTGTATAATGACATGGGTATGAAATAGTTGTACACTGTAAAAAATAGCTGTAATATTTACAGTATTACTGGCAAAATTTACAAGCACACTGTAAATTAACAATTACAACTGTGCTGTAGTTTTACAGCACAGCTGTAATTGTTCATTTACTGTGCATTTGTACATTTTACAGCAATACTGTCAACCAAAATTGCCAGTAATACTGTAAATTTTACAGCAGTTTTTTACAGTACTCTATTATGATGGTTTACGAGGACATGGCTGATATCCTTGTAATTCAAAATGCTTCAAAATCATACTTAATGGGGTCTTTTGACATTCAAATTGTGAGGGTTGGATTTAGAGGTGGGGTTACGGTAGGGCCATATAATAAGCGGTTGTTACTGTATGATTTCGCCTTAATCAACTTAGGCTCGTTCTGAAAACGTACCCCTATATACATTTCTGGAGAGGGCCAAATACGTCCCAGAAACTACAGTGTTTGCAGTTTTTGTTTTCATGAATCCACCAGAGGCCGTTGTGTATGCTTTTTCAGATCTCAAATTTCTCTCACGAGTGCGATTCGCACCTGCTCTCGTGTAAATCCACCAATGGCTGCTGTCGACTGACTGACTGACTGACTGACCAATCGATCGATACACCCACCCACCCCTTTCCCTAAACCCAACAGATAGTGTTTTAAAAAGCACCGACTGACCAGCACCCACCCACTTCTATAAACCCAACCAAAAGTGTTTTGAAAAGCAACCCAGAAAAAGAAAAGCCCCCTGATTTTTACCTCATTTTCAGATTTTATCACATTCTGGCCCTGTTATTTACTTGTTTATTTTATAATTTTGCTTTTGTTTTTTTATCTTACCTGCTTTTTGGAACCTTTCTTCTTCTGACTCGAACCCTATCGTTGCAGTCAACTCCTCTCTGTGTCTCAAGTCTACCGACATACACTGCAAGCCACCGGACAAACTGGTAACAGTAGGAAAGCTGTCCATACGGATGTAAGCAGTCAGCTGTTAGCTCAAAAAGGAACAGCGTCATACCACCCTGTAGTGTTCGTTTTAAAGACGAAATGCAGCCATACATACTTCTGGCTACATTATTCACACTCTGTTGAAATGTATATAGGGCTACATTTTCAGAATGAGCCTATGTTGGCCTTATGCCTATGAAGAGTCCCTGTAAACCACCAACACCAACGTGTATGTGTGCGTGCCAGTATCGATCATTTTCGCTTTCACCCATAACAACACCTCATGGTCCTCACGCAACATTCTCTTCCCATCAGCCATTTGGGAGTCCAAGTGAAGCTTGTTTTGAAGACTTTTGTCGACCTCTTGACCCATGTAAATCCATCGGGGTGCACTTGGTATTGTATTTTTTGCTGGATTTTTTTGGTGGTCATGTCAAAGCAGTCCGTTCTGACAGCACTCATGAGTTTGTTCGCACTCAGGGAGGAGGATTAGAGTGTTTTTACTGCTGGCTGGCATTGTTAACATTTCCTACAGAACGTCATGAGTCATAAAATCTGTATTCTAGGGCCGATGAAGAGATTGTACGAGAAATAGTGAGAAATTTCACATGGCAGATGTCGTTTTAGCGGATGTAATAGCGGACAACAGAGGAAACTCTCCGATGATTCAGTGTTTATCCAGAACACAATGGCTAAAGCGGAGATTAGGCTTTAAATGCTAAGCTCGGGGTTTCTACAGCCATTATTTTTCAGTGAATTCGTCACAGAGATTGTGATATTTTGTTCACAGGGATTAGAATACGCAGCTGTCGCAGGCATAAACACATATGTGCCAACGCGCCAAGTGGTGCCACGCATGTGAGCAATGCACGTTTGAGTTTTGTCTTTTACTGATTCATTTTACAGTGCTACTGTCATTGTAATTTCTTACTATTTTCAAAAATTAAATGACTAAGAATTTAGATTTTGTTATTGAAAAAAATAAAAACACTAACAGGTTATCTTACTTTAATTAATATTAGAAAATTAAAAAAAATAAAGATTAAAGTGTTACTTTTGTTTATATTTTCCAAAAAGTGCTGACAAAAAAGTATATATATATATATATATATATATATATATATATATATATATATATATATATATATATATATATATATATATATATATATACATATATATATATATATATATATATATATATATATATATATATATACATATATATATATATATACATTATATCTATTTTTGATGAAAGGACAATCTTTTATAAATTCACTTTGACTAGTTGCAACCTCATTACCTAACTTTAAAATAAAGGAAGTAGACTCAGTAAACACTGAAAGACATTATTATTTGTTCAGTAATTTTCCTTCGGACCTATTTCAGAGGTCTCCACAGCGGAATGAACCACCAACTATTCCAGCAAATGTTTTACAAAGCGAATACCCTTCCAGCTGCAGATCAGTATTAGGAAACCAATCTTTCACACACACACTCATACAGACAATTTAGTTTATTCAATTCATCTATAGCGATTGTCTTAAGACTGTTGAGGAAACCTGAGCACCCGGAGGAAACCCACACAAACATGGAGAGAACATGCAAACTCCACACAGAAATGTCAACTGGACCAGCCGGGATTTGAACAAGTGACCTTCTTGCTGTGAGGCAACAGTGCTAGCCACTGAGCCACTGTGCCGCCTAGACAATATTATATTTATTATAATAATGAAAAAGGAAACTACAAATGAACATACTTTCCTTTATGATAAATCTATAAATTTTTTTCCTTAGATTTTTGGATAAAATATGAACTGGACGTGCTTTCATTTGGTTCACACACTATATTTGATACATTTAATACTCATTGTGTGTTTTTGATGTACACTACCTGACAGATATCCTGTCGCCTATTAAAGGAACAACAAATAATAACTTGACATCTAGTTGATAATTTAGTATCAGTAGTGGCTTAAGGCAAAGGCTTACACTTATTTTACCAAAATAAAATATGATCATGCCTTGATTTTTAATGATTTAATTAGGACAGTAAGGTCTGACTTTGCTTAGACAAAAGTCTTGTCGCTTAACAGAAATAATGTACAGGACAGAATATAAAGTCATGGTGCACTGGAAACAGAATTATTATTGTGTATGACTCCCATAAGTTTGGAAGACTTCATCCATACATCCATTCTTGCAGGACTCCTAGAGTTGATCAAGATTCTTTAGATTAATTTTTAATGCCTCCTTCTTCATCCTACCCAAGACATGCTCAATAATATTCATGTCTGGCGACTGGGCTTTCCAATCCTGGATCACCTTGACCTTCATTGCTTTCAGGAACTTTGATCTGGAGGCTGAAGTATGAGAAGGAGCGCTATCCTGCTGAAGAATTTGCCGTCTCCTGTGGTTTGTAATGTAATGGGCAGCACAAATGTCTTGATACCTCAGGCTGTTGATGTTGCCATCCACTCTGCAGATCTCTCGCACACCCCATACTGAACGTAACCTCAAACCATGATTTTTCCTTCACCAAACTTGACTGATTTCTGTGAGAATCTTGGGTCCCTTAGGTCCATTGGTTCCAGCAGGTCTTCTTCAGTATTTGTGATGATTGAGATGCAATTCAACAGATGATTCATCAGAAAAATCGACCTTCTGCCACTTTTCCTAATGATTATCCAGAAGTCAAGTTATTATTTGTTGCTCTTACAACTGGGATTGATAACAAGACTTTTGTCAGGTAGTGTATTAGTTACAAATAAAGCAATACCAGTAATCTTTTAAAAATTTTGACCTTGTAGAGACTTCCCAGAGATGGGTTGTGGCTGGAAGGGCATCCGCTGCGTAAAAACATGTGCTGGATAAGTTAGCAGTTCATTCCGCTGTGGCGACCCCGGATTAATAAAGGGACTAAGCCGAAAAGAAAATGAATGAATGAATGACCTTGTAGGGACTTTTTTATTTGGTCTCCATGGGGAAAATACTCATAAATCACACAGAATTAAGTATTTTGTAAGATGTAAAAAAAATGCAGATTTTTTTTCTGATGAGGTTTGGGTTTAGGTCATTATATCTATGCGAAGTCCCCTTTAATATAGCTGTGCACGTGTGTGTAAATGTGGATTAATCAGCTGCTAGAGAAACCCAATGCCCTCCAATGCACAAGGACTCCCTTTTGAGTAACAGATTAGTCCATCTCTCTCCATGGTGTCTTGGTTTTCTGTCACACCTCTCAGATCCCACCCCAGGCTTCTCCAGTGACCTTTACTTCCTTAATGAGCAGAAAACACGAGGTGTTAACTTATCAAACATTCATTAAACAGTCATCTTATCCTAAGCAGATCAGAGGCAGACCAACTCTTGCATAGTCAAGTTTTCTTCTCAAAGGAAGAACGACTGTCTCTGATTATCAGCTAAACAATCGAACAGTTACCGGATATTGCTGAATGCACATGATGAGATTTGATTTCTTAGATTGGATTGTTTGGTTGATTGGGCTCAAAAGAAAGGTTTCAAAGAAAGGTGGCAGCTGCAAAATTGTAGGTTGGTTCTAGTCTGAATCTAACTATTTAAACAGCAGCCAGAGATTGCCAGAACATTTGCACAGTGGATGCAGCGCTAGCTTTGTTACTTTCTTGTTCAACTTCACACATAAGTGATGTTAAACATGCGTTTGTCTTTCTAACAGTGTCTTTTACGCCTTGTTTACACTGGTCTTAAGATGTGTTTTGGTCTTTTGGATCACACGTAGACGATACACGTGTGAAGACACCTGCTGTTTTAATCTGTCTCTTTTATCCACTGATTTCTGATTTCTTTAGAGTGAATCTCTATGGGAAGACATTTATATATAAGACTTTTCTGATCTTTTCATCTAATATCGCAAAATAGGTTCATACTATTCATATGAAAGTGTAAAAAAGAAAACAATTCTGAGAGTAGCAGCTTTTGTTTACAGTCTGAGAGCTGTTACTTTGTCTTATGATTGTGAAGAGAATTTCATTCAAACTAAAGGTATTATTTCAGATGGCAAAGTTTCGATCCTGTCTGGCTTCAAGAACATGTCTATTTAGGTTTAAAAATCAGATCAGTAGGCTGAGATTAGTTTATCTTTTGGCTTTATTTGACTAATTAAAGGTTTACCCAACAAAGAAACCCAGGCAAATGTGGTGTGGCCCAAAATTTGTGTAGACACCAGACATTTACATTGTTGTAACGTCATGTTGTATGTAATCACACTGTAACTCATTTTGAAATATGAAAATGAGTTATATTCTCATATAACTCATTATATGAGTGTATATGTGTGTAGCCAACTTTAAATCATGGTGTAGCCAACTTTAAATCATGTTTTATTATTTATAATAGGTTATTAAATATATTATTAATTGGGTTTAAATAATATATACATTTTAATTGGTTTGGTATTTATCATCAATTATTTTTTTAAATGTACGGAATGGAAAACATTAGATAGGAAAAACTTTTGGTCTGTATTTTTTTTTGTAAATGTAAATCCATTAGCTATTGGGTTATTGTAAAACATTACGAATTTTACACTTTCTTTATCAACCTAGGGTCATTCTGAAACGTACCCCTATATACACTTCTGGAGAGCGCGAAATACGTTCCAGGAGCTATATTTTTTTGCAGTTTTTGTGAATCTAGCAGAGGCCGCTTTGTATGCTTTTTTAAGATCTCAAATTTCTCTTGTGAGAGCCATTCACGCCTGCTCTTCTCTCATAAATTCACCAGAGGCCTCTGTCGACTGACCAACTGACTAACTCACTTACAAAATGACTGACTGACTGACCGATAGACTGACCCACCCTCCTCCTTCCCTAAACCCAACCAATAGTGTTTTCAAAAGCACCGACTGACCCGCCCACCCCCTTCCCTAAACCCAACCGACAGTGTTTTCAAAAGCAATCCAGAAAAAGAAAAGCCCTTGCCTGATTTTTACCACGTTTTCAGATTTTACGAACTTACGAACTTTGGCAGCTGCATTTTGTACTAGCTGAAGTTTGTTGATAGAGGACGCTGGGCAGCCAGCAAACAGTGCATTACAGTAGTCCAGCCTAGAAGTCATAAAAGCATGGACTAGCTTTTCTGCATCTGAGATGGATAGCATACTTCGTAACTTAGCGATATTTCTCAGATGAAAGAAGGCAGTTTTTGTGACAGGGGATATAGGATTTTCAAAAGTTAAATTGCTGTCGAATATGACACCCAGATCTTTTATAATAGAGCTAACGCTAACTTTGTACTGTCATCATGGCGAACGTAAAAGAAATAGGTTATTAGAAATCCGTTATTAAAAGTATTAGTGTTAAAATGTCTTCTTTCCATTAAACAGAAATTGAGGAAATAAATATACAGGGGAGCTAATAATTCAGCAGGGCTAATAATTCTGACTTCAACTGTATTGCCAATAAACCCGATTCTCTCAATGCTGCGTTCATTAAGAGACTCTCGATCCCGTCTGCTACGATGAGAGCTTCTAATGAGAGTAAAGTGAATGACAAAAAGCGCTGTTTTGATTGTCTTGATTAGAGTCTCTGTGTGTGTGTGTGTCTGTGCAGCAGGTCAGTAGAAAGACTCCTGCATTCCTGCACTAGCCGTCTTTTGTCATGCAGCAACAGTTATTTGGAAGATGACACCCTTCCCCCCCTCTCATTTTCTCCCAAGTATGTGCCAGTCATCTCTGGGTAGAGGAGGAGGAGTGAGAGTGAATGAGCCATTGGAGGTCAGGAGGTTTAGTAAATCAGGTGTAGCCGAGGCATAAAGACGAGCTGAAGGTTCTTCCGTCATGGCAGAGTCAGCGCTGGAGTCACTTTAAAGGCAATTACAATACACTTTAAAGCATAAAGACGGGTTTGGAGGAAAAGAGAGAGGCTGAGAGGTGCCTTTGATCCCATTGCGAGACTCAAACCTGCCGTGGCACGCTAGGAAAGAGGTGAACAGACTGAAAGAAGAGGCTTTTTTTCATCATTCCCTCTCAGGCACACATGAAGTGACTCAGGTAAAGCCGATCAGTGTTTGCTACTATAGTCTAAAATCTCATTCCAAAAGGGCAGAAGATATCGAAGGCAAAAGCGAGAGGGAGAATTAGGATTAATTATAGTTTTTATTCAGTTGAAGTCAAAATTATTAGTCCTTCTGACTTATTAGCCCCTCTGTATATTTTTCCCCCCCAATTTAACAGAAAGAAGATTAAATAGTTAATACCTAATCACTTTTATATTTGCCATGATGACAGGACATAATATTTTACTAGATATTTTTTAAAAGATAATATATTGCTTAAGGGGGCTAATAATATTGACCGTAAACAGCTTTTATTCTAGTCAAAATAAAACAAATAAGACTTTCTCCAGATGGAAAAATATTATAGGAAATACTGTGAAAAATTCCTAACTTTGTTAATCATCGTTTGGGAAATATTTGAAAAAGAAATACATTGCTCCGGGTGCATTTGGTTGCACGTTTCAGATAACAAATCCACTAGAGGGTGCTGTCTACATTCTTGCCTCACAGCAGGGCTAATAGTTTTGACTTCAACTGTATGTGGCACAAACTTTTGCATGGGTATTTTCAATATGGGCTTTTATATGATAATATTTTAACTTTATGCCAAAAATCAATAGAATATAAATTAAAGATCATGTTTCATGAAGACTTTTTGCATTTCATGACATTTGCATGTCTTTCCAATAATATATAAAAACTTTTTGTTTGTTTGTTTGTTTGTTTAGTAATATTGATTTAAAGGTCTTAATTTGGACAACTTTAAAGATGATATTCCCAATGTTTTGATTTTATTTTTGCAATTCTTATATTGTAGATTTTCTAATATGGCAACATTTAATTTTTTTATTATTAAAAATATTGTGGCATCACGGTGGGGCAGTGGGTAGCGCAATCGCCTCACAGGGAGAACGTCGCTGGTTCCAGTCTTGGCTGGATCTGTTGGCATTTCTGTGTGGAGTTTGCATGTTCTGCATGGGTTTCCTCCGGGTCCTCCGGTCCAAGGACATGTGATATAGATGAATTGGGTAAGCTAAATTGTTCGTAGTGTATGTGTGTGAATGAGTGTGTATGGATGTTACCCAGTGATGGGTTGCAGCTGGAAGGGCATCCGCTGCGTAAAACATATACTGGATAAGTCGGCAGTTTATTCCACTGTGGCGACCCCAGATTAATGAAGGGACTAAGCCGAAAAGAAAATGAATGAAATGTTGTCTCATTCTAACAAAGCCTACAAATCATACATTAATAATCAGTGTTGGGCAATAGCATCGCTACAAGTAGTGACGCTACTAGCTTGACTACATTTCTCAGTAGCGTGGCGGTAGCGTCGCTACTTTCTAAATCAAAAAGCTTTTCAATAGCGAAGCTATTTTATTAGTAAAGTAGCGCAGTAGCTTTCACACAAGCGACATTTACTGATCGCGGATCAATAAGTGACAGCACCGACATTCACAGGGCTGTGAGGCTGGTGTTTAGCCCTTGAAAGTAAATCCATATGATGGCTTCTTCTTCCTGTTTTTCGGTGATCGACAACAAACTTTTTGGTGCATTACTGCCATCTCTCGCTCTGGACGTTGCCAACTAATTAGGCTAACACAAGAAATTTGGTTAATGGAAGATGCAATAACGTTAATTCTGATGCAGTGCTCAAAAAATACTTTAGTAATTTATAGTAAGTACTGTAATGTTTTTAAACTACACAACAGTGAAGTACTCAAATTAATTTGTTAAATGCTTATTCCTAAATATTTCCCTTTACTATAAATTACTATAGTATTTTAAACCATAACACCTGGTTTTATTGGATTATTTGCTGTTATATGCTATCATTTGTTTCTGAACTGAGCAATTCTGCCTCATATGTTTCAATGACAGTTTTATTGATCACTAGGATATGATTGACTTGGATTTAAGTTGCTTCAATTTAAAAATGAAAATTGCAAAAATACACGCTACACACAGCTACATTACACATCAACTAAAGTTTAATATATGATAGCGTAGTGGACCACTCCTTTAAAAACTAAAAACACTGATATCTAAATCTAAAAAAGCTTTATTTTAATTTCCTGGGACATTTAAAGCACAATGTACAGTATATTATATTCAGAGCTAATATGAATTAAAAAAATTAACCATTAATATTTTATACTGATTGTCTGTTCAAACTACTTATTTAAAATGAGCTGAAACAACACAATTCTTGAAATTTTATATGGTGGGATATCTTAATTTTATGTTCAATCAACTTAAAATTGTAACAAATATATTAAGTTAACATAATGATCTGTGTCAGGACCACATGAAGGAATTGTGTGGAACCCAGCATTTTTTTGCAGGGAGGTATTTTCTTGTAATTTATATTAGTCTTAAATGTGGGATGTATAAACCTGCCGTGGCACGTTGGGAAAGAGGTGGAAGGAAAAGGAGGCGGAGTTATTTTTTCCTCCTTCCCTCACACACACACACATGAAGCAACACAGGTAGAGAGCGGTTCAAAGTTTGCTGCTAGTTCAAAATCTCATGCATGTCCTGCACGGTGACTTTATTTGTCTGTCAGAGTTTCGTCAAAGTGCCGACAGAAAACATAGAAGACAAGGAGAGCGAGATTCGGCCTTGGCGCTGAGCAGAGGTGAAGATAAGTGTGTTCTTTCAGCTCTCTCAATGCTGGCTTTGTGTATCTGCCTCCTTTTTCTTGCTTTTTTTTTCTTTTCTCCTCTGTGATATGAGTCTGGCTGCCATTGTAACACAAGGTATTGTCCCACTTTTGCTTCTTTTTGTCCTCTGTGTACATGTTGCAGTGTGGTACAGAGAGACTCTGGCGTTGCACCACTTGAATGTGTGTGAAGGTGTGTGTTTGCTGTCTAATGGGTGTGTTGTGTTTGCTGAGTTAAGGTCTTTTGTGTGTGTAAGGGGGTTGTGTTACTTCAGGGTATTATTGGTGAAAACTTTAGATGAAACTACACTCAGATTTTTTTAGTTGTTACTTGTTCAAACTACTTATTTAAAATGAGCTGAAACAACACAATTCTTGAGGTTTTGTTGGGAGAACTTGATTGTTTCATGTTCGATCCACTTAAATTTGTAAAAACTAATAGGTTAACTTAATTCCTACATGTTCTCCCAACATAAATCAAATATGTGGAACATTTTTATTCACTAGAAAAGTCTTGTCAGATATGTAGAATTAATATTGATTCATTGTCATAAATCTTCATACTATGCTACTATGTTTTTACCCATTTGTCATCTAATCGCTTTGTCTAGAAAAAAATAAATAAAAAAGTATGACGCTAAAAACTTTTGTTCTATTTCACACTATTAATATTTACAAGAACACATTATTGGTGAAAAATTTTGTGACGTTCTTTGCACACCACAACATAAATACCACAAACCAGCTTAACGGTGTCTATGATCTATAATCGAATACGTTTGACTCACCTATCTAACAATAAATGAACTTTTCTGGTGTGGTCAGTTTGCTCGGTACAGTAGCTCACATTGTATGATGTTGTAATTGTGATGTCGAGCACTCGAGTTTGAGTCCAGTGAAACACACTTCCACAACAGAGATAAAAGCAATGTAATACTACGTATGAATACTTTTCTCTTATATTTGATTTATTAGTTGTGTTTAGGGAAGGATTTTGGTTATTTAAAATAATAAAAAATATATACTAATTAAAAACGTATTATTTTAGATATTTAATGAGCACAGTACATTTAATTTTTTGCATAAGTTTATCTAATATATCATTAAGATTTGTTTTATGTTCTTGAAAAAAAGTCTCTTCTTAACAAGGCTGCATGTAAGTTAAGGTCTTTTTGTGTGTGTGAGGGGGTTGTGTTACTTCAGGGTATTATTGGAGGAAACTTTTTGGAAACTACAATATAACAATACACTCATAAAATGACACTTGCTGTTGTTCAACTTATTTAAAATGTGCTGAAACAACATAAGTTTTGATTTCTTTGGGGAAAACTTCATTGTTTTATCTTTAATCCACTTAAATTTGTAAAAACTAATGAGGTAACTTAATTCATTCATGTTGTCCCAACGCGAATCGACTGTGTGGAACCCAGCATTTTTTTACAGTGCAGTTTTTTTTTGCTTGAAAAGTGTTGTCAGATGTTTAGAATTAATATTGATTGATTGTCATTTTAAAGCTTTAAATGTTACTATGTTTATAGCCATTAGCAATCTAGAATTTTTGTCAAAAAAGTATGACACCAACAACTTTTGTTCCTTTTCACTTTAATGATATTTACAAGAACATATTATTGGTGAAAATGTGTTATTTTAGTGACGTTCTTTGCACACCTCAACATAAATACTACAAACCAGCTTAACGGTGTCTATGATTTATAATCGAATACGTTTGACTCACCTATCTAACTCTAAATGAACTTTTCTTGTGTGGTCAGTTTGCTCGGTAGCTTACATTGTATATGTTGTTATTGTGATACTGAGCACTCGAGTCCAGTGAAGCACACTTCCACAAAAAGCAATGTAATGCTAGGTAATCACACTTTTCTCTTGCATTCTCTTATATTAGTTAGGTTTAGGAAAGGATTTTGGTTATTTAACATTATGTAAAATAATAATAATAAAATAATTAGTATTAGAAGTATTATTATTATATAAGTATTGTTTTAGATATTTAATGAGCATGATATGTTTAGTTTTTGCATGCGTTTATGTAATATATCATTAGGATTTGTTTTATGCTTTTAAAAAAAGTCTCTTTTTCTCAACAAGGCTGCATTTAATACATAATAACAATTTACTTAATTTTAAAAATGCAGTTTATTTATCTCATGCAAAGCTGAATGCTGAACCTCATTACCAGTCAGTTCTCCATAATCCTAGTTTTTTTTACCAGAAATGTCTTGAGCTGCAAAAAATATTGATTAATTGTCACTTTAATTCTTTATACTTTGCTGCTGTTTTTACATATCCTCTAAAAGTTTTGTCAAAAAAATTCAAGTAAAAAATAATAATAAAAAAGTACTATTTTAGATATTTTATTAAGCTATGTATGATTCATTTCTCCATAAGTTTATCTAATATATCATTAAGATTTGTTTTACGTTTTTTAAGAAATCTGTCCTCAACAAGGCTGCATTTATTTGATCGTAAATTTCTTTTTTAAATAATATTAATTTACTTATTTAAAAATAATAATTTATTAATCTAATACAAAGCTGAATGTTTAACATTATTACTAGTCAGTTTTACACGGTCCTTCAGAAATCATTCATATTTCATTCATTTTATAAACATATAATAATGTATTTATTCAATAATATTTCTGTTAAAAAAGATTAGTATGTATCAAGAATATATTAAAAAAGTACCTCCAATATGATGTTATTTTTATTATAAAATGCAAATGCACATTAAGGTTTAGGTTAGGTATATTTGAATCTATAATTGTATGAAAACAGAAGAAGTCAATAATATGTGGCTAGTTAAGTGTGCATGTGCCTGCGTGTGTGTATGTGTTCCTTATATTTCTTACATTTTGGGGACCAAATGTCCCACCCAGTATAGAAATACCAGTCAATTTTGATCTTATGTGGAATTGTTTTGGTCCCTGCAAGGAAAACAGCTTATAAATCTAGAGTACAGTGTGATGTGTTTTGAAAATACAAGATATAAAATGCAGATCATTTATTGTGAGGGTTTTGTTTAGGGGTAGGAATATATAATTAACAGTCTTTACAGTATAAAAATCAGTTCGTCAATGGGAAGTCCCAATAAGGAGACCTGTACAATTTTGTATTGCCTTGTATTCCTTACTTTATACGCAAAGTATAGCAATACCAGTCAATTTTGACCTTTTGTGAAATAGTTTTGATGAAAACAGCTCAAAAATCAAGTATTTGGAAAATGTAAAAGTCAGATTGTTTTCTGTGAGGGTTTTGTTTAGGGGTAGGGAGATATAATATACAGTTTGTACAGTTTAAAATCATTATGTCAATGGGAAGTTCCAATAAAGATACACAAGTGTGTGTGTGGCTGGCTGAAGAGAGCAGGTTAGTCTGTCACCCAGTCGGCCTGTGTAACCATTTGGATGGTAATGTTTAAGACAACGGCTTAATAATTTACATTTTAATTGTCATTAACTGTGTGGACTTTTGTCATGTGACTTCACGCTGGCTTGCCTGACTTAAAAAGAGCTTTGAGTTCAGCCTGGATTTCCTCAGTGTGCCAACTGATGTAAAGCAAGACATTTCTGAGGAATTTCAAAGGGAGCTCATGTTTAAATACTTGAAATGTATTTGCTTCATCGGCTTATTTCATCTCCAATTTTATCTGAAATGACCCTCCTCATCTGTTGTTTTCTTGTACGTTTTTTTAAAATGAAAGAAATATCTGTTTGCTGATGAACTTTCAGAGTTGATCGATGATTCATTTAGACACTATACAAACACGTTTTTTTGCTGGTGAAAAAACCCTGAATGCACTAAGATGAATGGACATTTCTAACCAGAGTCACTGGTTTTCAGCATGGAAGTGAAGCTGGGAGGAATTTGGCACACTGATTAATTTGCAAGACAGGGTTGGCATCCTTGAACAGCACAGAGATTATAAGTTCACAACACAGTCACAAAAATAATGAGTGTTTCCAAACACACTGAAGGCCACAGAGGTTACACGTAATGTTTTGTTTCGTTTTTTAAGACCTTGAAAGAAAAGATATGTTCACACAAATTTCAACCAGACTGAGTCCTTGAGTAACACGATGGAAGGATTGCAGCTATAATACAGTATTTAGCATGTACACTGTAAAACCCCATAAGTTAAGTTAACTCAAACTGTTTGAGAAAACTGATTGCAGCAAACCATTTAAGTTTTGAAACCAAATGGTCTGAGTACGATAAACTATGTATATATATATTGAGTCATATACACATACAGTTGAAGTCAGAATTATTAGCCCCCCTTTTATTTATTTATTTTTAAATATTTCCCAAATATTGTTTAACAGAGCAAGGAAATTTTCACAGTATGTCTGATAATATTTTTTCTTCTGGGGAAAGTGTTGTTTGTGTTATTTCAGCTAGAATAAAAGCAGTTTTTAATTTTATAAAAACTATTTTAAGGACAAAATTATTACTTGTAATATCTTTCCATGTACGGTGCTCAGCACATACCAGTACACCACTCACAAATCATTCATTCATTCATTCATTTTCTTTTAGGCTTAGTCGAAAAGGGGTCACCACAGCAGAATGAACCGCCATCTTATCCAGCATATGTTTTACGCAGCGGATGCCCTTCCAGCTGCAACCCATCTCTGGGAAACATCCATACACACTCATTCACACTCATACACTACAGACAATTTAGCCTTCCAAATTTACCTGTACCTCATGTCTTTGGACTGTGGGGGAAACCGGTAGCACCCGGAGGAATCCCACGCGAACATGGGGAGAACATGCCAACTCCACACAGAAATGCCAACTGACCAGACTCGAACCAGCGACCTTCTTGTTGTGAGGCGACAGCACTACCTACTGCGCCACTGCGTCGCCACCACTCACAAATCTCTCATTTAAATGATTGTTTTCTATAGGAAGCTTTACAATATGATATTTGTGCATATACATTAGATTCGTCAGCACTGAAGCTAAATCAGGAGCTAATCTTACAAAGTAACTTATGATACTGCCCAAAATTAGTACACCCAAAAAAATATGTAAGGGGAAAATAGGAAATAAACATTTTAAAATCAAGATAAACAAAAAAATATGTAAAATTTTGTAGTTTGAAATTTTTTTGGAATTTAAATGAATTTAAATGTTATATTTTTATTATAAAAGATGTTCGGTGACTAATACATTTTGTTCAAATGCACGAAAATACTGTATATTACCTATATTCACTGACAAATTGATAAAACTATTCATTCATATTCATCGGCGTGTCCTATTTATGCTGAGTCTTGTATCCAACATTACTTCTGGGCATTTTGGCTGCATTTACACTGCACTGTTCAAGTGGCTCAATTCCAATGTGGCACAGATCGGATATGGCCCATGTACGTGTAAGCAAGAACAAATCACATGGATTCCGATTTACTCAAATCAGATTCAGGCCTTGTTCATATGTGGAAATTTATCCGATATGAATCAGATCTGTGTTCTCCTGTTTGCAGTGTAAGCAGGTATATCGGATTTTCACCTGTCAATGCGAGTCGCGCATCATTAAAAACCATAGCGTCTGACTCTTTCTTTTAAGAACAGACTTCAGCAGAGTCCCACACCTTAAATCTCATACACGAGGACTTAAACAGCTTTCATATTGTCATATAGCCAGGGGCGTTGCTAGACATAAAGCTCTACTGGGGCACGTACCCCCTTCCCCCATACTTCAAAAAAAAAATAATAAATATATATATATATATATATATATATATATATATATATATATATATATATATATATATATATATAAATAAAAATAAAAATACACTATATATATATATATATATATATATATATATATATATATATATATATATATATATATATATATATATATATATATATATATAAATACATTATTATTCACTATTATTTTGAAGAATAATTATATAATAATAAGAATCCTTTTATTTATAATAAATATAATATACATATGTATATTATATTTATTATAAATAAAAGTATTCTTATTATTATACAATTATTCTTCAAAATAATCTTAAATGTAACTGGAAAACAATGTTAAGACAACTGGAGTGATGCTAAGATTATTTAAGAAATTAGTTTTGCATAAATATTAATTTCATTTGAATGAAATTCTATTGACAATTCAATAAAATACAAAAAAAGATGTCTTTATCTTTTGTAGACTTGGACACATGGCAGATAATTGGGTTTGTTAAGTCTTACCTCCCTGACTCCTCATCCCTCCATTTTGCTTCATACAAAATAAATCTATCAGGAGGCATGCTTAGTAAGGTCACCATCATATTGTTTAAACTTTAGTTTTGTCCACTTGCAAAACAAAAAAGGCTGTTACGCTGGTTTTACAACAAATGAGCGGCGCGTAACAAGCAGCCTGCTTTTTTGGCGCGCATGTTAACTACCGGGACTCGCAGAAGAAGAGCAGCGCGTGCAAGAGGCGCGCGTGTTCTCTGCGCACACGCGGGGACGCGTCAGTTTGCTTTTTGATTACACTGCTTTCAACAGCGTTGGTTCGGTTGCACATAGAGAATAGCGTCTTTATTTCGGAATTACTCTTAATAAATACACTTGCATATGAAGTAAATCATATCTTTATAATTGATGTAAATCATTTACTGGGGCACTGGAGATTTTCACTGGGGCACGTGCCCCAGTGAATTGGGTCTAGCGACGCCCCTGCATATAGCACAGGAATTTAAGCATGTAAACGAGAGCGAGAGAGCGCAATGTCCGCTACGTAACTAATATAAACTAATATAAAACTAGTGCATACATCACGTGCATAAATCAAGCCATGGACATTACGTTAAGATGCCTAAAGGTTTTTAAAAAAGCCTATATATCAAAAGAAGACGGCCAAATGAGAATCTTTCTGTCATAAACTATAGTAAAACAGCTTGTCAAAAGCTGCGAGCAGATTTCATACAGCAATAGAGAAAAGAGCACTTTTTAATTATCAGCTGTTAGTCAGCGCCCGCTCTTTTTTTTCCTGGTCATTGCGCCTTTGCTGTGTAAATGCAGGCGATCGAATACGAGTCACTTTTAAAAGATGATGTAAGCAGGTCATCAAAAAAATCATATACAGTCCCAAAATCGGAATTGACCATCAAGATCTGCAGTTTAAATGCAGCCTTTGATTTAATGTGGACTCAAAAGTGCCTCATCTGACACCTATGAATTGAAAAATAACATATCTTTTGCACTATCTATAAGTTTCTATCTGTTCAGTTTCAGTTCAAATGAAACCCCAATATGTCAGAAATAGGCCTGGCTCAAAGAAAAGAACTGCTGAGTAAAGCATATAGACTGCTCCAGTTGGAACATGTAGGTTTCTCTGCCGGTGGTCTAAATCTCTGATCATTATTTATTTCAGTCAACTCTTTCTCTTACTGTATAAACTGCTTGTGCATGTGTAAATTACATTTCTCAACTGACCTACTAAGATTTCACAAATTACTCATTATCTTGATCTACATATCAGTCATTGTCACTGACCTTTTCATGATTAGACTATTCCTGAATATGTTAATATTTAAGTAGTTATATGTTAATGTGGTGATGTTGTACTTCTAGTTTGTTCCTATATGAATGTAGTGCTTAATGCTATGGATAAATTAACTGTGGAGTAATATTAATTCATTCATTAAATGCAGGTATTGTATTGTTGGGGTTAGAATTTGTTATTATGCATAATTCATTGCATTTACTATAGTAAGTGAGCATGTGTAATGACGTCACCTTAAATTAAAGTGTCACCCAAAAACACTTGTGTATTGTAAAAAGTGCATTGCTTAATTGTACATGCATGTTCAGAGGAAACAAATGCTTTCACCATATTAAATTGTAAAACGTTAAGACATAATACGTAACACTTTACAATGACGCCTTACTAAACGCTAGTTAATAGATTAAAATCAACAGTTAAAAAAACGTCAGTATTATTAGTTACTATGTTGAGATTAATTTAAAAAAATGCAACTGAATTTTAACAGTATTTAGTATCCTAGCATCTGGTGTTGTTATGAACGGCACTGCAAACACAATGTGAATATTCTTAAAAAGCAGTCTAAATAATTGTATAAATAATACATATTTTTCATGTTCATTATCATGATTTATTACACAGCTGTCTGAAATACTCCATTCTGCTGTCACTGGTGACATTTCATAGTATGAAATTTCATAGCGACATTATCAAGAAAATAACCGCAAAATAACACAGGCTCATCTGAGAACTGAGAATCACCTTGACCATCAATGAATACGTTCAAATCCATATTCTCACATCCACATTCATATGCATCTGCTTATCTTACTGTTTTTGCCTGTTTGTTGCCGTCTTAATACGTAGGTTATAGTTTGTTTTATTCATCCGGTTTCGTTTGTCACCTTTGCGTTTTTGACTGTTTGGCGCCATCTTGTGATGTATAAAGCACAAGTTAGTGTATGCTCCTTCATTTATTACTGTCAGCATTGCGTTTTGACTGCTTGACACCATCTTGGGACTGAATAATGCACAAGTTAATGTATGCTCCATCAGCTGTTTGTCAGCTTTGGGTTTTTGACAGTTTGGCACCATTTCGTGACTGAACAATGTGCAAGTTAGTGTATGCTCCATCAGCTGTATCTCTCAGCTTTGTGTTTTTGACTGTTTGACACCAACTTGTGACTGAATAATGCACAAGTTATTGTATGCAACATTAGATGTTCTGTCAGCATTACGGTTTTGATCATTTGGCGTTATCTTGTGATGTATAATGCACAAATTAGGGTATGCTCCATCAGCTATTTCTGTCAGTTTTTCATTTTTAACTGTTTGGCACCTTCTTGTGATGTATAATGCACAGGTTAGTGTATGCTCCGTCACCTGTTACTGTTAGCTTTGCGTTTTTGACTATTTGGCGCTAACTTGTGATGTATAATGCACAAATTAGGGTATGCTCCATCAGCTATTTCTGTCAGTTTTTCATTTTTGACTGTTTGGCACCATCTTGTGATTGAATAATGCACAAGTTAGTGTATGCTTCATCAGCTATTTCTATCAGTTTTGCATTTTTGACCGTTTGATGCTGTCTTGTGACATATATTGTGCAAATTCGTGCATGCTCCATCAGTTGTTTCTGTTACTTTGTGTTTTTGACTGTTTGCCGCCATCTTGTGACTGAATAATGCCCAAGTTAGTGTGTGCTCCATCAGCTGTTTTGTCAGCTTTGTGTTTTTGACCGTTTGCCGCCATCTTGTGACTAAATAATGCACAAGTTAGTGTATGCTTCATCAGCGGTTTTTGTCAGCTTTGCGTTTTTGACTGTTTGCCGCCATCTTGTGACTGAATAATGCACAAGTTAATGTGTGCTCCATCAGCTGTTTTGTCAGCTTTGTTTTTGACCATTTGGCTCCATCTTGTGACAGAATATTGCACAAGTTAGTGTATGCTTCATCAGCTGTTTTTGTCAGATTTGCGTTTTTGACTGTTTGCCGCGATCTTGTGACTGAATAATGCAAAAGTTAGTGTATGCTCTATCAGCTTTTTACTGTCTGCATTGGGTTTTTTGATAGTTTGACCCCATCTTGTGGCATATAATGCACAAGTTAGTGTATGCTCCATCAGCTTTTTTTGTCTGCATTGGGTTTTTTGACTGTTTGATGCCATCTTGTGGCATATAATGCGCAAGTTAGTGTATGCTCCATCAGCTGTTTCTGTCAGTTTTGTGTTTTTGACTGTTTGGTGCCATCTTATGACTGAATAATGTACCAATTAGTCTATACTCCATCAGCTACTTCTGTCTGCTTTGGGTTCTTTGACTGCTTGATGCCATCTTTTGACTGAACAATGTGCAAGTTAGTGTATGCTCCATCAGCTGTTTGTCAGCTTTGCGTTTTTAACTGTTTGACCCATTCTTGGGACTGAATAATGCACAAGTTAGTATATGCTCCATCAGATGTTCTGTCAGCTTTGTGTTTTTGGCTGTTTGGCATCGTTTCGTGACTGAACAATGTGCAAGTTAATGTATGCTTCATCAGCTGTTTCTCTCAGCTTTGCATTTTTGACTGTTTGACACCATCTTGTGATGTATAAAGCACAAGTTAGTGTATGCTCCTTCATTTATTACTGTCAGCATTGCGTTTTGACTGCTTGACACCATCTTGGGACTGAATAATGCACAAGTTAGTGTATGCTCCATCAGCTGTTTGTCAGCTTTGGGTTTTTGACAGTTTGGCACCATTTCGTGACTGAACAATGTGCAAGTTAATGTATGCTCCATCAGCTGTTTCTCTCAGCTTTGTGTTTTTGACTGTTTGACACCAACTTGTGACTGAATAATGCACAAGTTATTGTATGCAACATTAGATGTTCTGTCAGCATTACGGTTTTGATCATTTGGCGTTATCTTGTGATGTATAATGCACAAATTAGGGTATGCTCCATCAGCTATATCTGTCAGTTTTTCATTTTTAACTGTTTGGCACCTTCTTGTGATGTATAATGCACAGATTAGTGTATGCTCCGTCACCTGTTACTGTTAGCTTTGCGTTTTTGACTATTTGGCGCTAACTTGTGATGTATAATGCACAAATTAGGGTATGCTCCATCAGCTATTTCTGTCAGTTTTTCATTTTTGACTGTTTGGCACCATCTTGTGATTGAATAATGCACAAGTTAGTGTACACTTCATCAGCAGTTTTTGTCAGCTTTGCGTTTTTGACTGTTTGGCACCATCTTGTGAAGTATAATGCACAAGTTAGTGTATGCTTCATCAGCTATTTCTATCAGTTTTGCATTTTTGACTGTTTGATGCTGTCTTGTGACATATATTGTGCAAATTCGTGCATGCTCCATCAGTTGTTTCTGTTACTTTGTGTTTTTGACTGTTTGCCGCCATCTTGTAACTGAATAATGCCCAAGTTAGTGTGTGCTCCATCAGCTGTTTTGTCAGCTTTGTGTTTTTGACCGTTTGCCGCCATCTTGTGACTAAATAATGCACAAGTTAGTGTATGCTTCATCAGCGGTTTTTGTCAGCTTTGCGTTTTTGACTGTTTGCCGCCATCTTGTGACTGAATAATGCACAAGTTAATGTGTGCTCCATCAGCTGTTTTGTCAGCTTTGTTTTTGACCATTTGGCTCCATCTTGTGACAGAATATTGCACAAGTTAGTGTATGCTTCATCAGCTGTTTTTGTCAGATTTGCGTTTTTGACTGTTTGCCGCGATCTTGTGACTGAATAATGCAAAAGTTAGTGTATGCTCTATCAGCTTTTTACTGTCTGCATTGGGTTTTTTGATAGTTTGACCCCATCTTGTGGCATATAATGCACAAGTTAGTGTATGCTCCATCAGCTTTTTTTGTCTGCATTGGGTTTTTTGACTGTTTGATGCCATCTTGTGGCATATAATGCGCAAGTTAGTGTATGCTCCATCAGCTGTTTCTGTCAGTTTTGTGTTTTTGACTGTTTGGTGCCATCTTATGACTGAATAATGTACCAATTAGTCTATACTCCATCAGCTACTTCTGTCTGCTTTGGGTTCTTTGACTGCTTGATGCCATCTTTTGACTGAACAATGTGCAAGTTAGTGTATGCTCCATCAGCTGTTTGTCAGCTTTGCGTTTTTAACTGTTTGACCCATTCTTGGGACTGAATAATGCACAAGTTAGTATATGCTCCATCAGATGTTCTGTCAGCTTTGTGTTTTTGGCTGTTTGGCATCGTTTCGTGACTGAACAATGTGCAAGTTAATGTATGCTTCATCAGCTGTTTCTCTCAGCTTTGCATTTTTGACTGTTTGACACCAACTTGTGACTGAGAAATGCACAAGTTAGTATATGCTCCATCAGATGTTCTGTCAGCTTTGTATTTTTGGCTGTTTGGCACCATCTTGTGACATATAATGTGCAAGTTCGTCAACTGTTTCTGTCTTCATAGTGTTTAATTAAAGACTTAATAAACTATTACTGCTTAGAACAAAGTTTTGTGTCTAATTTTTATGTTTTGTGGCAAGAAGCCATGTAAGAACTGGTATAAAGAGCATCCAGGAGGTTGTTTTCACAGAATAAAGCTCTTATACAATAGTACTCCGCTTTGCGTGTGGCTCCCTGTCAGATTTTATTCTATGAAAACAACCTTCTGGATATACTTTATCCCTTACATATTGAAATACAAAAGATCATCATTTGTCTGCTTGCAAAATCTAAAAAACCCAAAATCTTCATAATCAAGGTGTCTGCCAGTAATTTAAAACTCTGCTCCTGAGGACTGAAGCATTTGTGAAGCTCAGCTACAGCACGTGCAGCACGAGACTTCTTAAAGCGCTACATGTCTCACGGATGGTAGCTCTCTCTTTCTCATTATCATCTATCACTCTGTCTGAATCTGTATTGCGCGCGCACACACACACACACACACACACACACACACACACACACACACACACACACACACACACACACACACACACACACACACACACTTTTTTACTATAAGACACTAAGAGATAGAAGCTGATTTGGTTTCCTGGCTTGGAAGAGAGAAAGATTAGCCGGATTTCAGGCCTCAAAGGGACAAGTGCAGCATGTGAGGAGATATTAAGTGGAAGGAGAGGGATTGAGTGAGGGTGGGAGAGAGCAGTGTTTTTGAAGATTAGCCCCCTAATGCAGCGAGTATCAGACTGGGGGTCTTTATGAGTGATATCCCACGATCCCTCGCTTCAGAGCCACTGGAGAGAAGTTCTTAATGGCTGTCAGTTCTCCTCCGGTGGCTTATAGATGGAAAGAGACATCTCGAACCCGGGTTTGTGCGGTTCCGTCTTCAGATCTTTGAAGTTCATTCACGCCGAGAGATTCGTCCTCGTTAGTGTGGAGCGTTAATGATCTGATGGCTCGATTCGTCTACTGTTTTTGTGGTGGTGGTGTACAACAAATCAGTGATCACAGAAAGGAGCAATTATGAATCATTTCACAAATACAGCGGCTGGAATCAGTCTAGCACACTGAATAAGATTTTTGCTGCTTTTTCAAACTACTTACAGTTGAAGTCAGAATTATTAGCCCTCCCGAATTATAGAAGCCATTTATAAGCTGTATTTTAAGGGTGATGACTTAATTAAATGTGATGACAGACATTCAAAGCTTCATTTTAATATCTCAATAGAAGCTTTGAAAGTAAATATGACGTCTTAAATGAGAAACGGCGGAATGACTGCTATGTTCAAGTGGTATGCTAGTTCCAGTGTTAAAAGCAACAAGTTGACCACTTAAAAAAGTGAGTAAACCCATTTTAACTGTCATGCTGTGTTCACACCAGATGCGGTACGCATGAATAAACGTGTAAACAGACGCGTGAACATTTTGAGTTTACTCGCTCCATTCGTACGTCAAATCTTCTTCATTCGTGGGCGGGGCTTCTGTCTACTTGGTGTCTTTAGCTTCCTTACTAAATGGCTAACCTGGAATTTAATGAGAGAATAGCTGTGTTTATGTGCTTTAGACAGTAAAACAGCGTTGATTTGTTTGGAATTGTGCCTGAGTCCACCAGATCCATTCTGAGGTGCACCTATCTCTGTGAGCTCATAAACTCCTCCAGAAACTTAACCTGGATGATGGAAGCTTTTAGCGGTGCTTCTGACTGAGCCAAGTCCAGTTTGATGAGGATTGTTCCCTCATACACCAACAACAGGCGCTACGTCATAATCACTCCCCTACAAGAGATAGCTCCTGATTGGTTAACGTGGCACGAATGTCTGCTAAAATTCAGATTTTCCAACTCGAGTGATTTGTGCTATATGCGCATTAAGCTCGTCAATCGCGCTAAACGCTCAACTCGCACTACTTCACGCGAATCGTGACGTTCACGCCGCCTCATTCACCTTCTATTCGCGACTTTGCATTGACTTAACATGTACATCACTCACGCTACATGTCTGGTGTGAACGCAGCATTAAAGATGCAGTATATAAGTTTGAAACCCAGTGGTTGAACTAGGTATTGCATTCCTATATCAAAACCAATGCAAGCGCTGGTTGCCAGATTGACGACCGAGCAAGTCTGACTATCGAGCCTAAAGGCTGATTTAAATCGTGTCCTATATAAAAGCAACGACACGTGATATTTTCCATATTAAAAGGAGTTTTTGTTCTAACCAACACCTCAAATTGCTATATTAGAAACGGCTTCTATTTCTTGCAGCTAAACAACAGAAAACTGACTGATCAGCTCAGGTACACCTTATGTGCTTTATTCAGTTTTAAATGCTAATAATGTGAGTTTGAATGCCATTTTACATGACTTTTATTGCCATACTACTGAAAGCAGCAGCAGATAGTTCACCTCAGATCTTGAAAATAAAATAAACCATTTGAAATTGAACTTTACAACTGTGACTCAGTGCAAGACAACGCATGACAGTGATTCAGCATGTACATTGAATAATGTTAAAGAGGTTTCATATCTAATAATTAGATTATAAACCTTACCATTCTATTCTGTGCATCTGAATGGCTGTATTAAAATTTCTGTCATAAAGCACGTAGCGTGTTGTTAGGACACACAGTTACAATGTCACCTGCTCACCTATTGTTTATCTTAATATTTATATTATTTGCTAATTAATAACCTCATGTGGAACTCTGAATCTGCGACTCTGAGTCTGCTACTGTCCACCGGAGGTTGCATTTCGGTCAAGGGCACATGCTTTGAGAGCCTTTCTGAATGAATGAATGAATGAATGAATGAATGAATGAAATACGTGGTTTTCCAACAAGGCAACCCGGGGTGCTGAAATATAATTGGCTAAACTGGCATTGGGTGGGTTAAAAGTACCAAAACAAAGACTTACATTTCGGCACGTAACGCACATTTTCAAAGCAGAATATCTGACTTCAGCATTGTTTTTCAGATAAACAAGAATGTTCACTTGGCATGTGAACATTTTATGGCGTTTTAATGCTTTAAAGAGTCAAAAACTTACATACAGCACCTTTAAGTTGACTTAATTTTTATAATTATGCACATAGTTAATTTAATTTTAATGCAACAAGGTTTACTCACTTTAAGTAAGGTCCACTAATCACTTTTTTAACACCATGTTTCTATAATTAACATAATAAAAGTGCATTTATATTTTAAATAGCACAATTATCATGTACTGGTATTATAATATCATTATTAACAGTGCTATCAGCATTAGCAATTAAATATCAAACGATATTCATCCAATATAACTATATATATATATATATATATAATGGTCTCCAATCTTAGCTATTAACCAGTATAATACAGCCATAGCATTGTACTGGATGCCATTTTGATATCTTGCAAGAAGTATAATTTTCCTATGATTAAAAAGCGAGCTTTCTAGTTATTCAGAAATAGCAGTTAAACATTGTGTGTGTGTGTGTGTGTGTGTGTGTGTGTGTGTGTGTGTGTGTGTGTGTGTGTGTGTGTGTGTGTGCAGTGCTGGAGTGATTGTGCTTTAATCAAAGGGATCTCTGATTATATTCACCATTTCAAAGTCCCTCATTTAAAAGGGCAACGGCGATATAATTCCAGGGCTCCTCCATGCAGAAATTCACTTCAATTTTAATGGCATTATCATCCGCTGACTGACAGCAGCAGAGGAGCTGCTCTCACCTGTCCTGTTCACCAGCAGAACATGAGCACGACAAAGACAGAGGTGAACAGGTTAAATATTCTGCTCAGTAATAGAGCAGACGTTTTATACAGTTGTCACAGGAACAATCCCACTGTAACATGAAGGTACTTTGCTCAAGGACATAGAGTCGACAGTCCAGGACCTCGAATGAGAGTGTGATACTGCATTTATATAACACTTTGGAGTGCATAAAGGTACATTGTTATTGAGTGTGCTTACTCTAAACAATAAATCTATGAAAAATGTATAAAAAAATATTTCAAAATGAAAATTTGACTATGTATATATGTAAATATTTTATGTATATATTATTATATATACATAATTGTTAGCTCTCCTGTATTTTCCCCTCCAATTTCTGTTTAACTAACAAAACAAACTATATAATTACATAGAAAATCCAGAAACTAAGCATTTTTTTTCTAAAGGGTTATCGAAAGGGTTAATTGCAACCCATGCTCATTCTGAAAACTTATGCCTATATCCATGTCTGGAGAGTGCCAAAAACGTCCCATGCAGGAGGTATGTTTTTTTGCAGTTTTTGTTTTTGCGAATCCGCCAAAGGCCGCTCTGTACACTTTTTCAGATCTCAAATTTCTCTCGCGAGTGCCATTCGCACATGCTTTTCTCACTTAAATCCACCAGAGGCCGCTGTTGACTGACTGACTGACTGATCGACTGACCCACCCTCCTCCTTCCCTAAATCCAACCAGTAGTGTTTTCAAAAGCACCGATTGACCCGCTCACCCCCTTCCCTAAACCCAACCAACAGTTTTAAAAAGCGATCCAGAAAAGAAAAGCCCTCGCCTGATTTTTACCACGTTTTCAGATTTTACCACATTCTCACCCAGTTATTTACTTGTTTATTAAATTTTTTGGCTTCTGTTTATGTCTTACCTGCTTTCTGGAACCGTTCTTTGCCATATTCGAACCCCGTCGTCATGGTCAACTCCCGTCTGGGTCTCAATTCAGTAGACGAACATGGCGAGCTACTGGACAAACGTAAAAGCGGAAAAGCCGTCCATATGGAGGTAAGCGGTCAGCTGGTAGCGCAAAATAGAACAGCATCAGACTGCCCCGTATCGTTGGTTTTTAAGACGAAATGCAGCCATACGCATTTCTGGCTACATAATTTGCAGAATCTCCAGAAATGTATATAATGAGCCGGTGATGGTTAATGGTGCTGATGATCAACAGTAAACATTTTTACAAATTTGACCTCTTACCAAGAGGGAAAACCATCAACAATAAAGAATGCATGATTAATGATGGGAGTGGAATGATGGAAGTCCATGGGGCAAAAACAGCCACGAACAGTAAATTAGGGAGAAAAATTTTTTAAATATTAAGCTGCACAAAAACTAACAATGCATCAAAGCCAATGTTGTTCTTAATCTTTCACATGTCCAAGACTGTGATAAAAAGTTTTAAAAATCCAGTCCACAATAATTTTTACATTGAAAATAAGTCATTGTTTGTGTGTTTTTTCACCAAATATGTTACATTTCGGCACGTAACGCACATTTTCAAAGCAGAATATCTGACTTCAGCATTGTTTTTCAGATAAACAAGAATGTTCACTTGGCATGTTTCTCAAATATCTGCAAACATTTTATGGCGTTTTAATGCTTTAAAGAGTCAAAAACTTACATACAGCACCTTTAAGTTGACTTAATTTTTATAATTATGCACATAGTTAATTTTATTTTAATGCAACAAGGTTTACTCACTTTAAGTAAGGTCAACTAATCACTTTTTTAACACCATGTTCCTATATATAACATAATAAAAGTGCATTTATATTTTAAATAGCACAATTATCATGTACTGGTATTATATTATCATTATTAACAGTGCTATCAGCATTAGCAATTAAATATCAAACGATATTCATCCAATATAACAATATATATATATATATATATATATATATATATATATATATATAATGGTCTCCAATCTTAGCTATTAACCAGTATAATACAGCCATAGCATTGTACTGGATGCCATTTTGATATCTTGCAAGAAGTATAATTTTCCTATGATTAAAAAGCGAGCTTTCTAGTTATTCAGAAATAGCAGTTAAACATTGTGTGTGTGTGTGTGTGTGTGTGTGTGCGTGTGTGTGTGTGTGTGTGTGTGTGTGTGTGTGTGTGTGTGTGTGCAGTGCTGGAGTGATTGTGCTTTAATCAAAGGGATCTCATCTCTGATTATATTCACCATTTCAAAGTCCCTCATTTAAAAGGGCAACGGCGATATAATTCCAGGGCTCCTCCATGCAGAAATTCACTTCAATTTTAATGGCATTATCATCCGCAGATCTCAAATTTCTCTCGCGAGTGCCATTCGCACATGCTGTTCTCATTTAAATCCACCAGAGGCCGCTGTTGACTGACTGACTGACTGATCGACTGACCCACCCTCCTCCTTCCCTAAATCCAACCAATAGTGTTTTCAAAAGCACCGATTGACCCGCCCACCCCCTTCCCTAAACCCAACCAACAGTTTTAAAAAGCGATCCAGAAAAGAAAAGCCCTCGCCTGATTTTTACCACGTTTTCAGATTTTACCACATTCTCACCCAGTTATTTACTTGTTTATTAAATTTTTTGGCTTCTGTTTATGTCTTACCTGCTTTCTGGAACCGTTCTTTGCCATATTCGAACCCCGTCGTCATGGTCAACTCCCGTCTGGGTCTCAATTCAGTAGACGAACATGGCGAGCTACTGGACAAACGTAAAAGCGGAAAAGCCGTCCATATGGAGGTAAGCGGTCAGCTGGTAGCGCAAAATAGAACAGCATCAGACTGCCCCGTATCGTTGGTTTTTAAGACGAAATGCAGCCATACGCATTTCTGGCTACATAATTTGCAGAATCTCCAGAAATGTATATAATGAGCCGATGTTGGTTAATGGTGCTGATGATCAACAGTAAACATTTTTACAAATTTGACCTCTTACCAAGAGGGAAAACCATCAACAATAAAGAATGCATGATTAATGATGGGAGTGGAATGATGGAAGTTCATGGGGCAAAAACAGCCACGAACAGTAAAATTTTTTAAATATTAAGCTGCACAAAAACTAACAATGCATCAAAGCCAATGTTGTTCTTAATCTTTCACATGTCCAAGACTGTGATAAAAAGCTTTAAAAATCCAGTCCACAATAATTTTTACATTGAAAATAAGTCATTGTTTGTGTGTTTTTTCACCAAATCACTGACATCATTTATGAATTGGGAAATTAAAGAGTTAAAATCCTGTTATTATTTAAAGCATTTGGTACTTTTGATCATGACTGAGGTTGATTAATGAGCAATATCAGTGCGATAGAGTAGCAGTGCGATATGGCTGTATATCAGCACTGGTGGAAGGCGTGCATTGGCTCGAGGCTGCAGGCCGAGTGCCTTAGTGTCCCACCAGTGACGATATGCAGCCATGTTGCACTGCTATGAGTGTGATATTGTGCTTATACAACAGTTCAATGGCATAATTGTGTATATAAAAACGAAAATCGAACACGGCGAGTTTCAAAATCCCTTTTGTACGAGGAACTACTCTCTTCTGTCGTTCATACACATCTGCAGCTGACGTCAGAACAGCAGAAACCTTAGCTACTTCACAAACGTTGCTTTAGAGCTAGTGTTTGAATTATTTTCTAGCGTAATGTCTTAAATGATGACAAAACAGGTAATTTTGTTCACATTTTAAGATTATAAGGCTGAATGAGCATGAAATGTCCTCAGTCTACAGAAATTTCCCAGTATTTCTGTGTTTCAATCAGGAGATTACAATAATTAACCCAGAAAAAGCCAAAGCAAAGCAAACACTATCAGATTACTATGGTATAAATACAGCACTACAACGTACAAAAGAGAACATAGTACTTATATTGTCCAACAGCTGCAATATTTGTCAAACTGTAGTCTTCTGCGTGCCACTCGTATGAGCGGAGTAATACACAAGGGAGAAGAGGTTGTACGAGTGCTGATATTGCTTTAATATCTCTCGGTTATCAGCCAATCAGATATGAGAACCAGACAGAACTGTTGTATTAACAGATTTATGCAAGAAAAAAATTTAAATATATATTTACCTGATGCATTTTTACAGAAGTTTAATTAAGTGGATATTTTTGTCCTAACGAAAGGGTAAATTTTATTTTATTTTTTTACTTTCAAAGCATTTACCCAATATATGTGTCAAAATGACATATAACCAACACACGTCTCACGACAATTCGTAACTTTTTGATTTAGTGGCTAATTCGTACGATCTAACTCGTACGATTTAGTACTATTTGCTAAAAAAAAATAAAATTTAAAATTTTTAAAATTGTACAATTTCGTACGAATGAACTCGTACAAATTCGTACGAATTAGCCACTAAACTGATAAAACGTAAAATACTTACGTTTTCTCGTGAGATCAGGCTGGATTTAACACCAAAAATGATCACATTTGCTGAAACACAGAAAAGGTTATGCCCTAATTAATACTCAAAATCACCCCAGAGGGATTGAAAACATCCCCATAAGGGTACATAAGACACTTCAATGCAACGTTTAAAAAAAAATAAATGTGAAAAATACCTCCAGAACAATAGCTGCTGAAAACGTAGATGGCACTAATGCACTTTCTTAAAACAGACATTAACACACACACACATTTATCTCAGCTTCAAACTAAAAAACAAAACAAAAATGGAAACATTTCTTGAAAAGCTGATGCAAATTCCTACCACCCAACTACTCAACAGCATTTTATCTACATTTCTCCACAAAAAAGTGTGTACATAATGCATCCGAGTGTCTTTTTACACATTCATGGAAGTCCTGATAAGTGTAATTTTCCAGATAAGAGTCCATATAGACAGTTTGTTCACCCCGATCAATAGCCGAGTGCATTAAAAGGGGGCTCACGGGTTTAACGTGTACCGATGAGCTGAGTATGTAGGCTATAAAAGCCAGCGGGGGCTGAGTGTTATGTATAGTATTTCAGCTCAGTACAGTAATTCCCGTTTTACTAGGGCACCTGTCCCTATAGAGAAAGCTTCGCCTGTTCAGTTATGAAAGCCGTCCAGCTATCCTACATTGACCCAGCTCTCTCTCTCTCTCTCTCTCTTTCTCTCTCGCTACTTTGTTTCCTATTTTAACTCGCGCTATTACTCTCTCATTCTCTTTTAATGGATTCGGGTGGAGGCCTTTCACCTCTTAAAAGCCCTGTGTCATAAAGATCCTCAACAAAGTGACCTATTAAAAACAGAAGCCATGCTTTTGCTGTTCAGAAAGATGTGGAGATTTAGCTGAAGTGGCGTTTTTTTAGCGCTCTTTTTTGTGGGTTGGAGGCAGGTTTTGTAATATAAGACCCAAAAGTGAAAGTTAAAACTCAATGTGACCTCAACGTTGAAGAATTTGTGCCTTTTTTTTTACTCTCACAAGAAACGGAGAAGAGCCCTGAGGTGATGTTGTGTCATCTGTGGTTTCTCCTTGGTCTCTGTCTCTGTTTAGAGAATATTAATAAGCAGCAGATGAGAGATTCATGTGCTGCTGATCAGACCGCCAGCCATGAAGAAGGCAGGTTTCAGCTTACCTGTGCCCAAGCAAACAGAGTACTTTTCCCCCCGCTGGGGCTTCAAATCAGTTCCACACCTACTATACACTTTTAAAAAAATATTGGTTAATTAACAAATGACAAATTTTGTCGTTCACTAGTGTTTATTTCAACTCAGGTTTATTTTAAATACGTAGCCCTAGTGCCAAATACGTCCCAGGAGGTAAGTTTTTGCAGTTCTTGTTTTCGTGAATCCACCTGAGGCTGCTGTGTAAGCCTTTTGAGATCTTAAATTTCTCTTGCGAGCGCCGTTTACGGCTGCTGTTTTTGTGTAAATCCTTCAGAGGCCGCTGTGAACACTTTTTAGATCTTAAATTTTACCTGCGAGTGCCATTCGCACCTGGTGTTCTCGCATAAATCCACAAGAGGCCGCTGTCGACTGACTGACTGACCGATCAACTGACCCACCCTCCGCCTTTCCTAAACCCAACTGACAAGTGTTTTCAAAAGCAATCCAGAAAAAGAAAAGCCCTCTAGGCAGCTTGATTTTTAGATTTTACCCCATTCTATCCTTGTTATTTACTTGTTTATTTTTTGGATTTAGTTTTTGTCTTACCTGCTTTCTAGAACCGTTCTTTGCCAGACTTAAACCCCGTCAGTGCGGTTCACTCCGCTCCATGTCACAAGTCCGCCAACGTACGCAGCAAGCCTATTGACAAACGGTAAGCGATCAGCTGGTAGCGCAAAAAGGAGCGGCATCATACCGCCCCCTGTCTTATATTAAATACTCCCCATGTCTTAGTTCTCTTTAGATCGATTATGACCTTAATGGAATTAAATTAATCAAAATCGCTGTTTACATGTAGACTCTTAATTAGAGTATTGTCTTAATCGTATTAAAATCGGACTATTGGTGTCCATGTAAATGCACTCAGTTTTATATCTTTGTAAGTTGCAACTTTTAAATTAAACCATTTAAAATTGTACTTTCCTGTTCATACACCTTGTGATAAAACCTATAAATGTGTTAGTTAAAGCATTAACAAACAGAACCTTAATTTATCAATCAAGAACGTCCGGAAACATAATCAAAATTTATGCTTCAAACTGGATTTGAGACACAATGAGACAAATGAATGCGAATGAACTCTGGAAGTGCTAATTAGCTGGCTGTTCACTCATGTAAACTACTCACTTGCTAAATTGGAAATGTTTTGCACATTTGAAACTGTATGTGTGTGAATTATCCAGTGTCTGTATTGATTTGAGTGTAGAAGCAGTGGAGGGTAATTAACTGGAGGGTTGCTCTGAGGCCTCGGGCTGCTGGCAGTGTTTGAAAGACATTTTCAGACTGCGAGAGCTCATAGTGGGAACCTGGCTTTGGATTTACTAGCAGCTGACCTTTAGTGCTGAACGTCCACCACCAGGAGGCCTGTGTGAAGTCTGAAAGCACCAGTGAGAGAAATAGGGGTGCAGTCAGGTAGACATGACCAGTCACAACTTAATGATCTACATGCAGATGAAGCAGAACGTTGGGCTAACTTTGAGTCAGAGTAATTATTTATTTATTTATTTATTTTTTATTTAATAAAGTTTAAAGTTTATTTTTATTTTGTTTTATTTATTAGGATTTTTTTTAATTATTAATTTTTATCTATCAACACTTTTTAAATTATTTTTAAAATTTTAAAATTTATTAATTTAGATTTTTAAATTTAGTTATTTATTAAGAATTAAATTTTATTTATTTTATTGTTTTATTTTATTTATTTATTTTATTCATTAAGATTGTTGTGTAATTATTTATTTATTTCTTTTTTATTTTATTTCTTTGTTTTTTTTATTTTATTTGTGTATTTATTTATTAAGATTTTAATTTTATTTATTTATTTTATTAGATTTATTTAGATGTTTAAATCTTATTTTTTATTTATTAAGATTTTTTTAATTCATTATTTTATTTTAATTTAATTTATTTATTTAGATTTTTTTAATAAATTATTAATTTATTTTATTTTATTTATTAAATTTTTTATTAAAATATTTTTATAATTTTATTATTTATTTAATTATTATTATTATTATTATTATTATTATTATTATTATTATTATTATTATTATTATTATTATTATTATTAATGTTTTTTATTTATTTTAGTTTCCCTTTTTTTGTCAGGTTATTGTAGGACCAGAATCACATTGCATTAGCCTTGTGCTAGATGGGAGTCAATTACAGATACGCATATATGATCTAATACAATAAAGTAAAAAAACAATCTTGTCTTTTTGATTTTGTGAGCAGGATAAACAACAACAACAGTGAAATGGCAGATTTATTTGAGGTCACAAGCTGTAATAATGTGCCAAGACTATGAACAGCCTACAGTCATACTAATTAACTATACACAGCGATTCTGCCGATTATTATCTTCACCACATGTTGATTTATTGTACACTGGTATGGTTTGTTATATGATTGTTGCTGCTTGAGGCTGTGTGCATGTTCCAACTTCAAGATAATCTTGGTTTTGATGTTGTTACATGTGTTTTTATTATTATTATTATTATTTATTTAATTTTATTTTTTTAAAGTGCATGGTTTTACAAAACATCTAAAAGAATATACAAGATATATGCTGACATGATCTGTAATGCTTCTAATTAAATATATTTTTGTTAATAGCTTTTTCATTCTCAAAATACAGGGGGGCTAATAATTCAGGGGGCTAATAATTCTGATTTGAACTGTATATATACCTGAATTATTAGTCCCCCTGTTTATTTTCTCCTCCAATTCATTGCTTTCCCCCAAAAGCATGGCTTCTGTTTTTAATAGGTCACTTTGTTGAGGAAAATGTCCTCTCTTGGGTTTAGGTCGCCTGTTAGTGGGTGTGAAACAACATCAATATCGCCTCTTATATATATGTAGGCAAGTGGACACACACACACACACACACACACACATTCCAGTGAATTATTGGTTTGCTGTTTAAATTCCCTAATATTTGTCTTATATTAAGCATTTTAATCCATTTTTCCTGTCATTAAATTGCAGTAATAAGCCATCATAGTTAGCAATTTTGTGTCATTTACACACTTTTAACATAAGTTATCAACAAGCTGTAACCTAAAAATAAAATGTAATTTCACGGTTTATGACTAAATGTGTGTTTAATTGCAATGGAAACGCCGACTCGCAACACAAAGGAGCACGATAAAAAGGACAGCAAATCAGCGGTATTTAAGAGTGCTTTCACCATTCTGTTCATTTGGTCCGGACCAAGAGCAACAAATGATAAGTTGTAGTAT
Source organism: Danio aesculapii (assembly GCF_903798145.1). Classification (NCBI taxonomy): domain Eukaryota; kingdom Metazoa; phylum Chordata; class Actinopteri; order Cypriniformes; family Danionidae; genus Danio; species Danio aesculapii. Next base: position 16,742,481 of record NC_079452.1, read on the forward strand.
TTTTCTGCCATTTTGGGGTTCTTTTTCACATCACACTGAATGCTTTGGTTCGAACCAGGTGAAAACAACCAAAATGCAGTCAGTCATGTGACAAAATCCACATCACTCATTGGCCAGATGTTATTATACGTATTTGCTAAACTGCTTTTCTATTGGTCAGAATTAAGGTGCGGGAAATGCAAATGGAACTCCCGCAAGTAAACAAACCGGCAGACACAAAATGTCCCTTTTTACTATGGGGGGATGACTGCACTGGTTATTATCCCTGGTTATAGTATACTATATAGGTTGTTTACATCACTTTAAACAAACTATACATTTTGGGAACGAAGCGCTGCGACGGCTGGAAAACAAAGTTTTAATGCATTGCAAACAGCGAAGGCGGATCGCAGGTCACTGTTCTAGTTCGGATCACAATCTCACCACAAACGAACCGCTCCAGGGTTCGTTTGAAAGTGTACCGAGACCACCTCTTCAAGGTTTTTTGGTCCGCTTCAGGTGCGCACTTGAGTGTGATTGCTACATTTACACCGGCCCAAACGAACCGCAGCAAGGAGGATAACGAACTCTAGTGTGAATGTTCTCGACAGCACTCAAATGTTAGCAGGAAAACAAATTTTGTGTCATTTACAACACTTTAACATAACGCCGTAACCTAAAAATAAAATGTAATTTCACGGTTTATGACTAAATGTGTGTTTTATGGCAATGAAAACGCCGACTCGCAACACAAAGGAGCACGATAAAAAGGACAGCAAATCAGCGGTATTTAAGAGTGCTTTCACATTCTGTTCATTTGGTCCGGACCAAGAGCAACAAATGATAAGTTGTAGCATTTTTTTCTGCCATTTGGGGTTCTTTTCACATCACACTGAATGCTTTGGTTCGAACCAGGTGAAAACAACCAAAATGCAGTCAGTCATGTGACAAAAATCCACATCACTCATTGGCCAGATGTTATTATAACGTATTTCCTAAACTGCTTTTCTATTGGTCAGAATTAGGGTGCGGGAAATGCAAATGGAACTCCCGCAAGTAAACAAACTGGCAGACATAAAATGTCCCTTTTTACTTATGGGGGGATGACTGCGCTGGTTATTATCCCTGGTTATAGTATACTATATAGTTTGTATACATCACTTTAAAAACAAACTATACATTTTGAGAACGAAGCGCTGCGGCGGCTGGAAAACAAGTTTTAATGCATTGCAAACAGCGAAGGCATATCGCAGGTCACTGTTCTAGTTCGGATCGCAATCTCACCACAAACGAACCGCTTCAGGGTTTGTTTGAAAGTGTACCGAGACCACCTCTTCAAGGTTTTTTTGGTCCGCTTCAGGTGCGCACTTGAGTGTGATTGCTACATTTACACCGGCCCAAACGAACCGCAGCAAGGCGGAGAACGAACTCTAGGGTGAATGTTCTCGACAGCACTCAAAGGTTAGGCAGTGAATAACAAATTTTGTGTCATTTACACACTGTTTAACATAACGCCGTAACCTAAAATAAATGTAATTTCACGGTTTATGACTTAAATGTGGTGTTTTATTGCAATGGAAACACCGACTCATGACACAAAGGAGCACGATAAAAAGGACAGTTAAATAAGTAAACATTTATTTAGAAACTAATAATGGATTATGCTCACTTGCCATTTGCTGGGAGTATCTGCAGCATTATTAAGTATATCCGGATACCGAAAAATCATCATTGTACCCATGTAGAAATATTGATGGATTGAACGAGGGATTTTTTAAAAGAGCTAAAATTGCTTCACTGCGTCATCGGTGTGGATCACGGGTGACTGAGTTATACTTTATAAATGCCTGAAGGAGACAGTCGCTTGATATTTTTCTCCAGTTAACCTCTTGTATCCCTGTCAGTGGAATTTTGTCTGTGTAATGAAGAGGTAGTTTCAGCCGTGTTGCTGGTTTTTAAAAAGGCTGTTCTGTGGGTTAATTGCTTGAGGTTTCGTTTCGCAAGGCCTGTTAATGAGTCGACTACGTGTCCGCAGGACTTGCGCTCGCTTTATGGAGACTCACACCAAGTTCATTTACGCTTATTCGAACTCCCGTGCTCTGACTCGAGATTAGTAGACTTACAATCTTTCTAGATGCTTCTGAGATCATGCTGTGTATCAATTACTTGAAGGGGGGTGTTCATTTGACTGTCATGACGCCTTTATGAACTGATGTGAATGAGATTTTGAGCAAGCTTATGACAACTGGGTGTCATTAGCTCAGTTATGTCTTTTAAAGGCAATGATTGATTGAGATATCTTCTTATGACAGCTTGACTTAAAAAAAATACATCATATCTTCTCTTTGTCCATAACACAGTTGGTATCCATTCCTAAAGTTAGAGAGTGCTTTGCAGACGCGGTGTATGTGTGTGGGTGGATGTAATCTGGTAACGAGCGCTGGAGAGCTCAGGGTGGCCTTGAGTGTTGAAGAGAGCTGTGCATTGAAGACGACGAACAAACAAACAAAGGCCGGTGTCAGCAGAGTCAGGCGATGAAGGGACATCATTTATCGACAGTTACAGTGGCCGCCGCACACGACAGATCAACAGAAGCTCAGAGACAAACAACACACCACACACACACACACACACCACACACAAATAAACTGTCCACTATCAGTAAAAGACTTTTACACAGTATAGGAAAACTCATCCATATAGTGCTGTTGATGTTAATGGTTGATAAAATCTAGTTTGGTAATGAGGAGCAGGCAGAAACCAAGATGGCAGAGCCTTACTTTCTGTGATGGAAGTTTCCTCAGTATTTTGAACGCATGGAAGAAAAGGGAATTATAGCCTCAATGGACAGTGAGTTTACGGAACTAATAACACAAAAATACAAAAGTAGCTAACACATTGCGTTTTAACTTTCATTAATCTGTATATAAGGCATGTATTGACCTTGTTCTTCGATGCGGAAGTACGCTTGTTTTTGCGATTGTTTTAGAACTTCCGATTCAGTTATGGGAGAAAATGACTTCGAAATAATAAATGGCAGAAAACGATCAAACTACTCGCTCTACCAAACAAGGTGTTGCATGACTATACATAAAAAAGTAGAATAATATAATATGAAAAGATCAGTTTGCAACATCAAGCAGCAGAACGAGCTGTTTTTAACCTCTAAAATGATGGAAGTGAATGAGACTGGAAGTTTCGAGCCCAAAAGATTCAAATGGCTGCGCCCTGCTCATAAGTGGAGATAACAGAAGACAACATTACTCTACTGTTTTTTTTCTTAATGAGTTCTTTAAAGGTACAGTGCTCAGCATATATAAGTAAACCCCTCACAAATCTATCTTCTAAATTCATATTTTAATAGGAAGCTATTAGTCAGTACTGAAGCCAAATCTGGAGCTTATCTAACAAAATAACGTACGATAATGATATTTTACGATAATATTTTACGATAACGGTCCAAAAACTAGTACACCCAGATATATATGTTACAGAAAATATGAAATACAAATTTTAAAAAAGAGGAAAAATCAGGAGAAGCAAAAAAAAAAATGTTGTTGATATTTGTAGGTTGTAATTATTATATCTATTTTTTTGCAATATTTTGTTTGAATTTAATTGTATTATCTTACAATTTCTAAATATGTTTGTTGACTAAAATATTATTTTAATAAATATATCTGTTTAATAATAATAAATATAATCTGTTTTGTTTAAATGCACCAAAATACATTGCCTGTATTCACTGAGAAATGAATAGAAATATAAATTTTTAAAATGGGGTGCACTGAGTTGATATAAATGAAGGTGTAGGTTATACATTGTGTCGTTAAATGCAGAGCTCCTCTATTTTAAAAAAAGAAAGATACCCTACCTACCCAAGTTCTGGAAGATATCAATCCTCAGGCAGGTATAAAAAAGTAACAGAAAAGTAACGTAACGCATTGCTTGCCATAAAAAAACTGAGTAACGTAACTAGTTACTATTTTAGGGAGTAACTCAGTATTGTAATGCATTACTTTTAATAGTAATTTTCTCCAACACTGGACCAATCACAGCAGACTAGGCTAAATAGAGTATGACCTTGGACCACAAAACCAGTCTTAGGCTGCTTTCACACCTGTGGATTGATTATTTTGTTCCGAAACAGGGATTAAATTGTTACAATGTTGCATTTTTTTCTTGGGGTGGTTCACTTTCACACGGTAAAGTTTCTAAACAGACCAAAATAGCTAAAACAAGTCATGTGCAAGTAAACTCTTGTCACATACTTGTCAGAGTCCCGCTCAGCTCTCATGCATCCTTATTTTAATTAATGACGGTGAGCATTATAAGACATTATAAGCGAAAAGCTGCGCTTTCATTTTGAATGGTGACATCCACAGACATCACCAAGTATAAATCAGAGGTAAGACTTTCTCATACATAGCCATTGGCTAGAACTGTGCATTATTGCATTATAGGCTTTACATAATAGAGTGAAAAAACAGATAAACCATTTTCCTAATAGAAATATTAATAGCTCTCAGTAATAGTTCAGCATGCTTTCACTTTCGTATTCGCCATGAAATGCACATTTACCGGTAATAATGACATCCCATCCTACTCATAATTCTCTCTTCATATAGGCATATATATGCCTATTACATATTCATAATACACTGTGCCTGGTTAGTTAGTTCATTGGATTGTTTTGCTTTCTCACTACAATCGATCCACTCCAGAGTCTGTTTCAATTGAGCCGAGACCACCTCATTCAGGCGATCTCAGACCAATTGATTTAGTGCGGATCCGAGAGCGATTGCTGGATTCACATATGCCAAACGAACCGCGCTAACTTGGGAAACGAGGCGAAAGCACCCTTATATTGCACTTTTTGCAATATAAATTTTTATATTGCTTTTTGTTGAGATTACTATAGTTCTTTTTAGTTTTTATACTCTTGAGTTATGCACATTAGAGTTAATATGGTACAAATATATGACAGTATACTGTAAAATTTGGAAATTTATTTTACATTCATGTACCACATTTTTACCGGTTAAATTCCTGCAAAACCAGCTGACATTTTTTCTCTGTAATGTTTACATTATCTAAAAAAAATAAATGTAAAAAAGAAAAAAATTAAAACAAATGTAACTGTAAAATTTGGAAATTTATTTTAAATTATTACATTTATTTTAATATTTTGAAATTTATTAAAAAAGTAAATAAATGAAAATAAATGTTACTGTAAAATGTACTGTAAAATTTGGAAATTTATTTTACATTCATGTACCACATTTTTACCGGTTAAATTCCTGCAAAAACAGCTGACATTTTTCACCGTAATGTTTACATTATCTAAAAAGAAAATAAATTTAAAAAAGAAAATAAATTAAAATAAATGTAACTGTAAAATTTGGAAATTTATTTTAAATTATTAAATTTATTTTAATATTTTGAAATTTATTTAAAAAAGTAAATAAATGAAAATAAATGTTACTGTAAAATGTACTGTAAAATTTGGAAATTTATTTTACATTCATGTACCACATTTTTACCGGTTAAATTCCGGCAAAAACAGCTGACATTTTTTCACTGTAATGTTTACATTATCTAAGAATTGGCACACCTTCTACCTAAGCTGTATACATTACCATATGTACAGTATATACATTTGAAGTAAAGTTTATTCGCCCTGAATTTATTTTCTTTTTCAAATATTTCCCAAATGATGTTTAACCAAGCAAGGAATTTTTCACAGTATGTCTGATAATTTTTTTCTTCTGGAGAAAGTCTTAATAGTTTTATTTCGGTTAGAATAAAAGCAGTTTTTAACTTTTAAAAAACATTTTAAGGTCAATATTATTAGCCCCCTTAGGCAACATTTTTTTCTATTGTCTACAGTCAAGTCACTGTTACAGAATGACTTCCAGAATGAACCGCCATCTTATCCAGCATAGTTTTACGCAGCGGATGCCCTTCCAGCTGCAACCCATCTCTGGTAAACATCCATACACACTCATTCACACTCATAAACTACAGACAATTTAGCCTTCCAAATTTACCTGTACCTCATGTCTTTGGACTGTGGGGGAAACCGGTAGCACCCGGAGGAATCCCACGCGAACATGGGGAGAACATGCCAACTCCACACAGAAATGCCAACTGACCAGACTCGAACCAGCGACCTTCTTGTTGTGAGGCGACAGCACTACCTACTGCGCCACTGCGTCGCCACCACTCACAAATCTCTCATTTAAATGATTGTTTTCTATAGGAAGCTTTACAATATGATATTTGTGCATATACATTAGATTCGTCAGCACTGAAGCTAAATCAGGAGCTAATCTTACAAAGTAACTTATGATACTGCCCAAAATTAGTACACCCAAAAAATATGTAAGGGGAAAATAGGAAATAAACATTTTAAAATCAAGATAAACAAAAAATATGTAAAATTTTGTAGTTTGAAATTTTTTTGGAATTTAAATGAATTTAAATGTTATATTTTTATAAAAGATGTTCGGTGACTAATACATTTTGTTCAAATGCACGAAAATACTGTATATTACCTATATTCACTGACAAATTGATAAAACTATTCATTCATATTCATCGGCGTGTCCTATTTATGCTGAGTCTTGTATCCAACATTACTTCTGGGCTGCATTTTGGCTGCATTTACACTGCCACTGTTCAAGTGGCTCAATTCCCAATGTGGCACAGATCGGATATGGCCCATGTACGTGTAAGCAAGAACAAATCACATGGATTCCGATTATCCAAATCAGATTCAGGCCTTGTTCATAGGTGGAAATTTATTCCGATATGAATAAGATCTGTGTTCTCCTGTTTGCAGTGTAAGCAGTATATCGGATTTCACCTGTCAATGCGAGTCGCGCATCATTAAAAAACCATAGCGTCTGACTCTTTCTTTTAAGAACAGACTTCAGCAGAGTCCCACACCTTAAATCTCATACACGAGGACTTAAACAGCTTTCATATTGTCATATAGCCAGGGGGCGTTGCTAGACATAAAGCTCTACTGGGCACGTACCCCCTTCCCCCATACTTCAAAAAAAAATAATAAATAATATATTATATATAGATATATATAATATATATATAATATATAATATATATATATAGATAATAAAAATAAAAATACACTATATATATTATATATATATATCTTATATATATATATATATATATATATATATATATATATATATATATATATATAAATACATTATTATTCACTATATTTTGAAGAATAATTATATAATAAGAATCCTTTTATTTATAATAAATATAATACATATGTATATTATATTTATTATAAATAAAAGTATTCTTATTAATACAATTATTCTTCAAAATAATCTTAAATGTAACTGGAAAACAATGTTAAGACAACTGGAGTGATGCTAAGATTATTTAAGAAATTAGTTTTGCATAAATATTAATTTCATTTGAATGAAATTCTATTGACAATTCAATAAAATACAAAAAAAGATGTCTTTATCTTTTGTAGACTTGGACACATGGCAGATAATTGGGTTTGTTAAGTCTTACCTCCCTGACTCCTCATCCCTCCATTTTGCTTCATACAAATAAATCTATCAGGAGGCATGCTTAGTAAGGTCACCATCATATTGTTTAAACTTTAGTTTTGTCCACTTGCAAAACAAAAACGGCTGTTACGCTGGTTTTACAACAAATGAGCGGCGCGTAACAAGCAGCCTGCTTTTTTGGGCGCGCATGTTAACTACCGGGACTCGCAGAAGAAGAGCAGCGCGTGCAAAGAGGCGCGCGTGTTCTCTGCGCACACGCGGGGACGCGTCAGTTTGCTTTTTGATTACCTGCTTTCAACAGCGTTGGTTCGTTGCACATAGAGAATAGCGTCTTTATTTCGGAATTACTCTTAATAAATACACTTGCATATGAAGTAAATCAATCTTTATAATTGATGTAAATCATGTACTGGGGCACTGGAGATTTTCACTGGGGCCAACGTGCCCCAGTGAATTGGGTCTAGCGACGCCCCTGCATATAGCACAGGAATTTAAGCATGTAAACGAGAGCGAGAGAGCGCATGTCCGCTACGTAACTAATATAAACTATATAAAACTAGTGCATACATCACGTGCATAAATCAAGCCATGGACATTACGTTAAGATGCCTAAAGGTTTTAAAAAAGCCTATATATCAAAAGAAGACGGCCAAATGAGAATCTTTCTGTCATAAACTATAGTAAAACAGCTTGTCAAAAGCTGCGAGCAGATTTCATACAGCAATAGAGAAAAGAGCACTTTTTAATTATCAGCTGTTAGTCAGCGCCCGCTCTTTTTTTTCCTGGTCAATTGCGCCTTTGCTGTGTAAATGCAGGCGATCGAATACGAGTCACTTTAAAGATGATGTAAGCAGGTCATCAAAAAAATCATATACAGTCCCAAAATCGGAATTGACCATCAAGATCTGCAGTTTAAATGCAGCCTTTGATTTAATGTGGACTCAAAAGTGCCTCATCTGACACCTATGAATTGAAAAATAACATATCTTTTGCACTATCTATAAGTTTCTATCTGTTCAGTTTCAGTTCAAATGAAAGCCCCAATATGTCAGAAATAGGGCCCTGGCTCAAAGAAAAGAACTGCTGAGTAAAGCATATAGACTGCTCCAGTTGGAACATGTAGGTTTCTCTGCCGGTGGTCTAAATCTCTGATCATTATTTATTTCAGTCAACTCTTTCTCTTACTGTATAAACTGCTTGTGCATGTGTAAATTACATTTCTCAAACTGACCTACTAAGATTTCACAAATTAACTCATTATCTTGATCTACATATCAGTCATTGTCACTGACCGTTTTCATGAATTAGACTATTCCTGAATATGTTAATATTTAAGTAGTTATATGTTAATGTGGTGATGTTGTACTTCTAGTTTGTTCCTATATGAATGTAGTGCTTAATGCTATGGATAAATTAACTGTGGAGTAATATTAATTCATTCATGAAATGCAGGTATTGTATTGTTGGGGTTAGAATTTGTTATTATGCATAATTCATTGCATTTACTATAGTAAGTGAGCATGTGTAATGACGTCACCTTAATTAAAGTGTCACCCAAAAACACTTGTGTATTGTAAAAAGTGCATTGCTTAATTGTACATGCATGTTCAGAGGAAACAAATGCTTTCACCATATAAATTGTAAAACGTTAAGACTAATACGTAACACTTTACCAATGACGCCTTACTAAACGCTAGTTAATAGATTAAAACAACAGTTAAAAAAACGTCAGTATTATTAGTTACTATGTTGAGATTAATTTAAAAAAATGCAACTGAATTTTACAGTATTTAGTATCCTAGCATCTGGTGGTGTTATGAACGGCACTGCAAACACAATGTGAATATTCTTAAAAAGCAGTCTAAATAATTGTATAATAATACATATTTTTCATGTTCATTATCATGATTTATTACACAGCTGTCTGAAATACTCCATTCTGCTGTCACTGGTGACATTTCATAGTATGAAATTTCATAGCGACATTATCAAGAAAATAACCGCAAAATAACACAGGCTCATCTGAGAACTGAGAATCACCCTGACCATCAATGAATACGTTCAAATCCATATTCTCACATCCACATTCATATGCATCTGCTTATCTTACTGTTTTTGCCTGTTTGTTGCCGTCTTAATACGTAGGTTATAGTTTGTTTTATTCATCCGGTTTCGTTTGTCACCTTTGCGTTTTTGACTGTTTGGCGCCATCTGTGATGTATAAAGCACAAGTTAGTGTATGCTCCTTCATTTATTACTGTCAGCATTGCGTTTTGACTGCTTGACACCATCTTGGGACTGAATAATGCACAAGTTAATGTATGCTCCATCAGCTGTTTGTCAGCTTTGGGTTTTTGACAGTTTGGCAACCATTTCGTGACTGAACAATGTGCAAGTTAGTGTATGCTCCATCAGCTGTATCTCTCAGCTTTGTGTTTTTGACTGTTTGACACCAACTTGTGACATGAATAATGCACAAGTTATTGTATGCAACATTAGATGTTCTGTCAGCATTACGGTTTTGATCATTTGGCGTTATCTTGTGATGTATAATGCACAAATTAGGGTATGCTCCATCAGCTATTTCTGTCAGTTTTTCATTTTAACTGTTTGGCACCTTCTTGTGATGTATAATGCACAGGTTAGTGTATGCTCCGTCACCTGTTTACTGTTAGCTTTGCGGTTTTTGACTATTTGGCGCTAACTTGTGATGTATATGCACAAATTAGGGTATGCTCCATCAGCTATTTCTGTCAGTTTTTCATTTTGACTGTTTGGCACCATCTTGTGATTGAATAATGCACAGTTAGTGTATGCTTCATCAGCTATTTCTATCAGTTTTGCATTTTTGACCGTTTGATGCTGTCTTGTGACATATATTGTGCAAATTCGTGCATGCTCCATCAGTTGTTTCTGTTACTTTGTGTGTTTGACTGTTTGCCGCCATCTTGTGACTGAATATGCCCAAGTTAGTGTGTGCTCCATCAGCTGTTTTGTCAGCTTTGTGTTTTTGACCGTTTGCCGCCATCTTGTGACTAAATAATGCACAAGTTAGTGTATGCTTCATCAGCGGTTTTGTCAGCTTTGCGTTTTTGACTGTTTGCCGCCATCTTGTGACTGAATAATGCACAAGTTAATGTGTGCTCCATCAGCTGTTTTGTCAGCTTTGTTTTTGACCATTTGGCTCCATCTTGTGACAGAATATTGCACAAGTTAGTGTATGCTTCATCAGCTGTTTTTGTCAGATTTGCGTTTTTGACTGTTTGCCGCGATCTTGTGACTGAATAATGCAAAAGTTAGTGTATGCTCTATCAGCTTTTACTGTCTGCATTGGGTTTTTTGATAGTTTGACCCCATCTTGTGGCATATAATGCACAAGTTAGTGTATGCTCCATCAGCTTTTTTTGTCTGCATTGGGTTTTTTGACTGTTTGATGCCATCTTGTGGCATATAATGCGCAAGTTAGTGTATGCTCCATCAGCTGTTCTGTCAGTTTTGTGTTTTTTGACTGTTTGGTGCCATCTTATGACTGAATAATGTACCAATTAGTCTATACTCCATCAGCTACTTCTGTCTGCTTTGGGTTCTTTGACTGCTTGATGCCATCTTTTGACTGAACAATGTGCAAGTTAGTGTATGCTCCATCAGCTGTTTGTCAGCTTTGCGTTTTTAACTGTTTGACCCATTCTTGGGACTGAATAATGCACAAGTTAGTATATGCTCCATCAGATGTTCTGTCAGCTTTGTGTTTTGGCTGTTTGGCATCGTTTCGTGACTGAACAATGTGCAAGTTAATGTATGCTTCATCAGCTGTTTCTCTCAGCTTTGCATTTTTGACTGTTTGACACCATCTTGTGATGTATAAAGCACAAGTTAGTGTATGCTCCTTCATTTATTACTGTCAGCATTGCGTTTTGACTGCTTGACACCATCTTGGGACTGAATAATGCACAAGTTAGTGTATGCTCCATCAGCTGTTTGTCAGCTTTGGGTTTTGACAGTTTGGCACCATTTCGTGACTGAACAATGTGCAAGTTAATGTATGCTCCATCAGCTGTTTCTCTCAGCTTTGTGTTTTTGACTGTTTGACACCAACTTGTGACTGAATAATGCACAAGTTATTGTATGCAACATTAGATGTTCTGTCAGCATTACGGTTTTGATCATTTGGCGTTATCTTGTGATGTATAATGCACAAATTAGGGTATGCTCCATCAGCTATATCTGTCAGTTTTTCATTTTTAACTGTTTGGCACCTTCTTGTGATGTATAATGCACAGATTAGTGTATGCTCCGTCACCTGTTACTGTTAGCTTTGCGTTTTGACTATTTGGCGCTAACTTGTGATGTATAATGCACAAATTAGGGTATGCTCCATCAGCTATTTCTGTCAGTTTTTTCATTTTGACTGTTTGGCACCATCTTGTGATTGAATAATGCACAAGTTAGTGTACACTTCATCAGCAGTTTTTGTCAGCTTTGCGTTTTTGACTGTTTGGCACCATCTTGTGAAGTATAATGCACAAGTTAGTGTATGCTTCATCAGCTATTTCTATCAGTTTTGCATTTTGACTGTTTGATGCTGTCTTGTGACATATATTGTGCAAATTCGTGCATGCTCCATCAGTTGTTTCTGTTACTTTGTGTTTTTGACTGTTTGCCGCCATCTTGTAACTGAATAATGCCCAAGTTAGTGTGTGCTCCATCAGCTGTTTTGTCAGCTTTGTGTTTTTGACCGTTGCCGCCATCTTGTGACTAAATAATGCACAAGTTAGTGTATGCTTCATCAGCGGTTTTTGTCAGCTTTGCGTTTTTGACTGTTTGCCGCCATCTTGTGACTGAATAATGCACAAGTTAATGTGTGCTCCATCAGCTGTTTTGTCAGCTTTGTTTTTGACCATTTGGCTCCATCTTGTGACAGAATATTGCACAAGTTAGTGTATGCTTCATCAGCTGTTTTGTCAGATTTGCGTTTTTGACTGTTTGCCGCGATCTTGTGACTGAATAATGCAAAAGTTAGTGTATGCTCTATCAGCTTTTTACTGTCTGCATTGGGTTTTTTGATAGTTTGACCCCATCTTGTGGCATATAATGCACAAGTTAGTGTATGCTCCATCAGCTTTTTTTGTCTGCATTGGGTTTTTTGACTGTTTGATGCCATCTTGTGGCATATAATGCGCAAGTTAGTGTATGCTCCATCAGCTGTTTCTGTCAGTTTTGTGTTTTTGACTGTTTGGTGCCATCTTATGACTGAATAATGTACCAATTAGTCTATACTCCATCAGCTACTTCTGTCTGCTTTGGGTTCTTTGACTGCTTGATGCCATCTTTTGACTGAACAATGTGCAAGTTAGTGTATGCTCCATCAGCTGTTTGTCAGCTTTGCGTTTTTAACTGTTTGACCCATTCTTGGGACTGAATAATGCACAAGTTAGTATATGCTCCATCAGATGTTCTGTCAGCTTTGTGTTTTTGGCTGTTTGGCATCGTTTCGTGACTGAACAATGTGCAAGTTAATGTATGCTTCATCAGCTGTTTCTCTCAGCTTTGCATTTTTGACTGTTTGACACCAACTTGTGACTGAGAAATGCACAAGTTAGTATATGCTCCATCAGATGTTCTGTCAGCTTTGTATTTTTGGCTGTTTGGCACCATCTTGTGACATATAATGTGCAAGTTCGTCAACTGTTTCTGTCTTCATAGTGTTAATTAAAGACTTAATAAACTATTACTGCTTAGAACAAAGTTTTGTGTCTAATTTTTATGTTTTGTGGCAAGAAGCCATGTAAGAACTGGTATAAAGAGCATCCAGGAGGTTGTTTTCACAGAATAAAGCTCTTATACAATAGTACTTATTACTCTCCGCTTTGCGTGTGGCTCCCTGTCAGATTTTATTCTATGAAAACAACCTTCTGGATATACTTTATCCCTTACATATTGAAATACAAAAGATCATCATTTGTCTGCTTGCAAAATCTAAAAAACCCAAAATCTTCATAATCAAGGTGTCTGCCAGTAATTTAAAACTCTGCTCCTGAGGACTGAAGCATTTGTGAAGCTCAGCTACAGCACGTGCAGCACGAGACTTCTTAAAGCGCTACATGTCTCACGGATGGTAGCTCTCTCTTTCTCATTATCATCTATCACTCTGTCTGAAATCTGTATTGCGCGCGCACACACACACACACACACACACACACACACACACACACACACACACACACACACACACACACCACACACACACACACACACTTTTTTACTATAAGACACTAAGAGATAGAAGCTGATTTGGTTTCCTGGCTTGGAAGAGAGAAAGATTAGCCGGATTTCAGGCCTCAAAGGGACAAGTGCAGCATGTGAGGAGATATTAAGTGGAAGGAGAGGGATTGAGTGAGGGTGGGAGAGAGCAGTGTTTTTGAAGATTAGCCCCCTAATGCAGCGAGTATCAGACTGGGGGTCTTTATGAGTGATATCCCACGATCCCTCGCTTCAGAGCCACTGGAGAGAAGTTCTTAATGGCTGTCAGTTCTCCTCCGGTGGCTTATAGATGGAAAGAGACATCTCGAACCCGGGTTTGTGCGGTTCCGTCTTCAGATCTTTGAAGTTCATTCACGCCGAGAGATTCGTCCTCGTTAGTGTGGAGCGTTAATGATCTGATGGCTCGATTCGTCTACTGTTTTTGTGGTGGTGGTGTACAACAAATCAGTGATCACAGAAAGGAGCAATTATGAATCATTTCACAAATACAGCGGCTGGAATCAGTCTAGCACACTGAATAAGATTTTTGCTGCTTTTTCAAACTACTTACAGTTGAAGTCAGAATTATTAGCCCTCCCGAATTATAGAAGCCATTTATAAGCTGTATTTTAAGGGTGATGACTTAATTAAATGTGATGACAGACATTCAAAGCTTCATTTTAATATCTCAATAGAAGCTTTGAAAGTAAATATGACGTCTTAAATGAGAAACGGCGGAATGACTGCTATGTTCAAGTGGTATGCTAGTTCCAGTGTTAAAAGCAACAAGTTGACCACTTAAAAAAGTGAGTAAACCCATTTTAACTGTCATGCTGTGTTCACACCAGATGCGGTACGCATGAATAAACGTGTAAACAGACGCGTGAACATTTTGAGTTTACTCGCTCCATTCGTACGTCAAATCTTCTTCATTCGTGGGCGGGGCTTCTGTCTACTTGGTGTCTTTAGCTTCCTTACTAAATGGCTAACCTGGAATTTAATGAGAGAATAGCTGTGTTTATGTGCTTTAGACAGTAAAACAGCGTTGATTTGTTTGGAATTGTGCCTGAGTCCACCAGATCCATTCTGAGGTGCACCTATCTCTGTGAGCTCATAAACTCCTCCAGAAACTTAACCTGGATGATGGAAGCTTTTAGCGGTGCTTCTGACTGAGCCAAGTCCAGTTTGATGAGGATTGTTCCCTCATACACCAACAACAGGCGCTACGTCATAATCACTCCCCTACAAGAGATAGCTCCTGATTGGTTAACGTGGCACGAATGTCTGCTAAAATTCAGATTTTCCAACTCGAGTGATTTGTGCTATATGCGCATTAAGCTCGTCAATCGCGCTAAACGCTCAACTCGCACTACTTCACGCGAATCGTGACGTTCACGCCGCCTCATTCACCTTCTATTCGCGACTTTGCATTGACTTAACATGTACATCACTCACGCTACATGTCTGGTGTGAACGCAGCATTAAAGATGCAGTATATAAGTTTGAAACCCAGTGGTTGAACTAGGTATTGCATTCCTATATCAAAACCAATGCAAGCGCTGGTTGCCAGATTGACGACCGAGCAAGTCTGACTATCGAGCCTAAAGGCTGATTTAAATCGTGTCCTATATAAAGCAACGACACGTGATATTTTCCATATTAAAAGGAGTTTTTGTTCTAACCAACACCTCAAATTGCTATATTAGAAACGGCTTCTATTTCTTGCAGCTAAACAACAGAAAACTGACTGATCAGCTCAGGTACACCTTATGTGCTTTATTCAGTTTTAAATGCTAATATGTGAGTTTGAATGCCATTTTACATGACTTTTATTGCCATACTACTGAAAGCAGCAGCAGATAGTTCACCTCAGATCTTGAAAATAAAATAAACCATTTGAAATTGAACTTTACAACTGTGACTCAGTGCAAGACAACGCATGACAGTGATTCAGCATGTACATTGAATAATGTTAAAGAGGTTTCATATCTAATAATTAGATTATAAACCTTACCATTCTATTCTGTGCATCTGAATGGCTGTATTAAAATTTCTGTCATAAAGCACGTAGCGTGTTGTTAGGACACACAGTTACAATGTCACCTGCTCACCTATTGTTTATCTTAATATTTATATTATTTGCTAATTAATAACCTCATGTGGAACTCTGAATCTGCGACTCTGAGTCTGCTACTGTCCACCGGAGGTTGCATTTCGGTCAAGGGCACATGCTTTGAGAGCCTTTCTGAATGAATGAATGAATGAATGAATGAATGAATGAAATACGTGGTTTTCCAACAAGGCAACCCGGGGTGCTGAAATATAATTGGCTAAACTGGCATTGGGTGGGTTAAAAGTACCAAAACAAAGACTTACATTTCGGCACGTAACGCACATTTTCAAAGCAGAATATCTGACTTCAGCATTGTTTTTCAGATAAACAAGAATGTTCACTTGGCATGTGAACATTTTATGGCGTTTTAATGCTTTAAAGAGTCAAAAACTTACATACAGCACCTTTAAGTTGACTTAATTTTTATAATTATGCACATAGTTAATTTAATTTTAATGCAACAAGGTTTACTCACTTTAAGTAAGGTCCACTAATCACTTTTTTAACACCATGTTTCTATAATTAACATAATAAAAGTGCATTTATATTTTAAATAGCACAATTATCATGTACTGGTATTATAATATCATTATTAACAGTGCTATCAGCATTAGCAATTAAATATCAAACGATATTCATCCAATATAACTATATATATATATATATATATAATGGTCTCCAATCTTAGCTATTAACCAGTATAATACAGCCATAGCATTGTACTGGATGCCATTTTGATATCTTGCAAGAAGTATAATTTTCCTATGATTAAAAAGCGAGCTTTCTAGTTATTCAGAAATAGCAGTTAAACATTGTGTGTGTGTGTGTGTGTGTGTGTGTGTGTGTGTGTGTGTGTGTGTGTGTGTGTGTGTGTGTGTGCAGTGCTGGAGTGATTGTGCTTTAATCAAAGGGATCTCTGATTATATTCACCATTTCAAAGTCCCTCATTTAAAAGGGCAACGGCGATATAATTCCAGGGCTCCTCCATGCAGAAATTCACTTCAATTTTAATGGCATTATCATCCGCTGACTGACAGCAGCAGAGGAGCTGCTCTCACCTGTCCTGTTCACCAGCAGAACATGAGCACGACAAAGACAGAGGTGAACAGGTTAAATATTCTGCTCAGTAATAGAGCAGACGTTTTATACAGTTGTCACAGGAACAATCCCACTGTAACATGAAGGTACTTTGCTCAAGGACATAGAGTCGACAGTCCAGGACCTCGAATGAGAGTGTGATACTGCATTTATATAACACTTTGGAGTGCATAAAGGTACATTGTTATTGAGTGTGCTTACTCTAAACAATAAATCTATGAAAAATGTAAAAAAAATATTTCAAAATGAAAATTTGACTATGTATATATGTAAATATTTTATGTATATATTATTATATATACATAATTGTTAGCTCTCCTGTATTTTCCCCTCCAATTTCTGTTTAACTAACAAAACAAACTATATAATTACATAGAAAATCCAGAAACTAAGCATTTTTTTTCTAAAGGGTTATCGAAAGGGTTAATTGCAACCCATGCTCATTCTGAAAACTTATGCCTATATCCATGTCTGGAGAGTGCCAAAAACGTCCCATGCAGGAGGTATGTTTTTTTGCAGTTTTTGTTTTTGCGAATCCGCCAAAGGCCGCTCTGTACACTTTTTCAGATCTCAAATTTCTCTCGCGAGTGCCATTCGCACATGCTTTTCTCACTTAAATCCACCAGAGGCCGCTGTTGACTGACTGACTGACTGATCGACTGACCCACCCTCCTCCTTCCCTAAATCCAACCAGTAGTGTTTTCAAAAGCACCGATTGACCCGCTCACCCCCTTCCCTAAACCCAACCAACAGTTTTAAAAAGCGATCCAGAAAAGAAAAGCCCTCGCCTGATTTTTACCACGTTTTCAGATTTTACCACATTCTCACCCAGTTATTTACTTGTTTATTAAATTTTTTGGCTTCTGTTTATGTCTTACCTGCTTTCTGGAACCGTTCTTTGCCATATTCGAACCCCGTCGTCATGGTCAACTCCCGTCTGGGTCTCAATTCAGTAGACGAACATGGCGAGCTACTGGACAAACGTAAAAGCGGAAAAGCCGTCCATATGGAGGTAAGCGGTCAGCTGGTAGCGCAAAATAGAACAGCATCAGACTGCCCCGTATCGTTGGTTTTTAAGACGAAATGCAGCCATACGCATTTCTGGCTACATAATTTGCAGAATCTCCAGAAATGTATATAATGAGCCGGTGATGGTTAATGGTGCTGATGATCAACAGTAAACATTTTTACAAATTTGACCTCTTACCAAGAGGGAAAACCATCAACAATAAAGAATGCATGATTAATGATGGGAGTGGAATGATGGAAGTCCATGGGGCAAAAACAGCCACGAACAGTAAATTAGGGAGAAAAATTTTTTAAATATTAAGCTGCACAAAAACTAACAATGCATCAAAGCCAATGTTGTTCTTAATCTTTCACATGTCCAAGACTGTGATAAAAAGTTTTAAAAATCCAGTCCACAATAAGTTTTACATTGAAAATAAGTCGTGTTTTGTGTGTTTTTCACCAAATATGTTACATTTCGGCACGTAACGCACATTTTCAAAGCAGAATATCTGACGTTCAGCATTGTTTTTCAGATAAACAAGAATGTTCACTTGGCATGTTTCTCAAATATCGGCAAACATTTTATGGCGTTTTAATGCTTTAAAGAGTCAAAAACTTACATACAGCACCTTTAAGTTGACTATTTTTATAATTATGCACATAGTTATTTTAATTTAATGCAACCAAAGGTTTACTCACTTTAAGTAAGGTCAACTAATCACTTTTTTAACACCATGTTCCTATTATACATAATAAAAAGTGCATTATATTTAAATAGCACAATTACATGTACTGGTATTAGATTATCATTATTAACAGTGCTATCAGCATTAGCATTTAAATATCAACACGATATTCATCCAATATAACAAGATATATATATTATATAGATATATATTATAGATAGTATAATGGTCTCCAATCTTAGCTATTAACCATATAATACAGCCATAGCATTGTACTGGATGCCATTTTGATATCTTGCAAGAAGTATAATTTTCCTATGATTAAAAAGCGAGCTTTCTAGTTATTCAGAAATAGCAGTTAAAACATGTGTGTGTGTGTGTGTGTGTGTGTGGTGCGGGTGTTGTGTTGTGTGTGTGTGTGGTGTGTGTGTGTGTGTGTGTGCAGTGCTGGAGTGATTGTGCTTTAATCAAAGGGATCTCATCTCTGATTATATTCACCATTTCAAGTCCCTCATTTAAAAGGGCAACGGCGATATATTCCAGGGCTCCTCCATGCAGAAATTCACTTCAATTTTAATGGCATTATCATCCGCAGATCTCAAATTTCTCTCGCGAGTGCCATTCGCACATGCTGTTCTCATTTAAATCCACCAGAGGCCGCTGTTGACTGACTGACTGACTGATCGACTGACCCACCCTCCTCCTTCCCTAACTCCACCAATAGTGTTTTCAAAAGCACCGATTGACCCGCCCACCCCCTTCCCTAAACCCAACCAACAGTTTTAAAAAAGCGATCCAGAAAAGAAAAGCCCTCGCCTGATTTTTACCACGTTTCAGATTTTACCACATTCTCACCCAGTTATTTACTTGTTTATTAAATTTTTTGGCTTCTGTTTATGTCTTACCTGCTTTCTGGAACCGTTCTTTGCCATATTCGAACCCCGTCGTCATGGTCAACTCCCGTCTGGGTCTCAATTCAGTAGACGAACATGGCGAGCTACTGGACAAACGTAAAAGCGGAAAAGCCGTCCATATGGAGGTAAGCGGTCAGCTGGTAGCGCAAAATAGAACAGCATCAGACTGCCCCGTATCGTTGGTTTTTAAGACGAAATGCAGCCATACGCATTTCTGGCTACATAATTTGCAGAATCTCCAGAAATGTAATAATGAGCCGATGTTGGTTAATGGTGCTGATGATCAACAGTAAACATTTTTACAAATTTGACCTCTTACCAAGAGGGAAAACCATCAACAATAAAGAATGCCATGATTAATGATGGGAAGTGGAATGATGGAAGTTCATGGGGCAAAAACAGCCACGAACAGTAAAATTTTTTAAATATTAAGCTGCACAAAAACTAACAATGCATCAAAGCCAATGTTGTTCTTAATCTTTCACATGTCCAAGACTGTGATAAAAAGCTTTAAAAATCCAGTCCACAATAATTTTTACATTGAAAATAAGTCATTGTTTGTGTGTTTTTTCACCAAATCACTGACATCATTTATGAATTGGGAAAATTAAAGAGTTAAAATCCTGTTATTATTTAAAGCATTTGGTACTTTGATCATGACTGAGGTTGATTAATGAGCAATATCAGTGCGATAGAGTAGCAGTGCGATATGGCTGTATATCAGCACTGGTGGAAGGCGTGCATTGGCTCGAGGCTGCAGGCCGAGTGCCTTAGTGTCCCACCAGTGACGATATGCAGCCATGTTGCACTGCTATGAGTGTGATATTGTGCTTATACAACAGTTCAATGGCATAATTGTGTATATAAAAACGAAAATCGAACACGCGAGTTTCAAAATCCCTTTTGTACGAGGAACTACTCTCTTCTCTGTCGTTCATACACATCTGCAGCTGACGTCAGAACAGCAGAAACCTTAGCTACTTCACAAACGTTGCTTTAGAGCTAGTGTTTGAATTATTTTCTAGCGTAATGTCTTAAATGATGACAAACAGGTAATTTTGTTCACATTTTAAGATTATAAGCTGAATGAGCATGAAATGTCCTCAGTCTACAGAAATTTCCCAGTATTTCTGTGTTTCAATCAGGATATTACAATAATTAACCCAGAAAAAGCCAAAGCAAAGCAAACACTATCAGATTACTATGGTATAAATACAGCACTACAACGTACAAAAGAGAACATAGTACTTATATTGTCCAACAGCTGCAATATTTGTCAAACTGTAGTCTTCTGCGTGCCACCTCGTATGAGCGGAGTAATACACAAGGGAGAAGAGGTTGTACGAGTGCTGATATTGCTTTAATATCTCTCGGTTATCAGCCAATCAGATATGAGAACCAGACAGAACTGTTGTATTAACAGATTTATGCAAGAAAAAAATTTAAATATATATTTACCTGATGCATTTTTACAGAAGTTAATTAAGTGGATATTTTTGTCCTAACGAAAGGGTAAATTTTATTTTATTTTTTTACTTTCAAAGCATTTACCCAATATATGTGTCAAAATGACATATAACCAACACACGTCTCACGACAATTCGTAACTTTTTGATTTAGTGGCTAATTCGTACGATCTAACTCGTACGATTTAGTACTATTTGCTAAAAAAAATAAAATTTAAAATTTTTAAAATTGTACAATTTCGTACGAATGAACTCGTACAAATTCGTACGAATTAGCCACTAAACTGATAAAACGTAAAATACTTACGTTTTCTCGTGAGATCAGGCTGGATTTAACACCAAAAATGATCACATTTGCTGAAACACAGAAAAGGTTATGCCCTAATTAATACTCAAAATCACCCCAGAGGGATTGAAAACATCCCATAAGGGTACATAAGACACTTCAATGCAACGTTTAAAAAAAAATAAATGTGAAAAATACCTCCAGAACAATAGCTGCTGAAAACGTAGATGGCACTAATGCACTTTCTTAAAACAGACATTAACACACACACACATTTATCTCAGCTTCAAACTAAAAAACAAAACAAAAATGGAAACATTTCTTGAAAAGCTGATGCAAATTCCTACCACCCCAACTACTCAACAGCATTTTATCTACATTTCTCCACAAAAAAGTGTGTACATAATGCATCCGAGTGTCTTTTTACACATTCATGGAAGTCCTGATAAGTGTAATTTTCCAGATAAGAGTCCATATAGACAGTTTGTTCACCCCGATCAATAGCCGAGTGCATTAAAAGGGGGCTCACGGGTTTAACGTGTACCGATGAGCTGAGTATGTAGGCTATAAAGCCAGCGGGGGCTGAGTGTTATGTATAGTATTTCAGCTCAGTACAGTAATTCCCGTTTTACTAGGGCACCTGTCCCTATAGAGAAGCTTCGCCTGTTCAGTTATGAAAGCCGTCCAGCTATCCTACATTGACCCAGCTCTCTCTCTCTCTCTCTCTCTTTCTCTCTCGCTACTTTGTTTCCTATTTTAACTCGCGCTATTACTCTCTCATTCTCTTTTAATGGATTCGGGTGGAGGCCTTTCACCTCTTAAAAGCCCTGTGTCATAAAGATCCTCAACAAAGTGACCTATTAAAACAGAAGCCATGCTTTGCTGTTCAGAAAGATGTGGAGATTTAGCTGAAGTGGCGTTTTTTTAGCGCTCTTTTTTGTGGGTTGGAGGCAGGTTTTGTAATATAAGACCCAAAAGTGAAAGTTAAAACTCAATGTGACCTCAACGTTGAAGAATTTGTGCCTTTTTTTTTACTCTCACAAGAAACGGAGAAGAGCCCTGAGGTGATGTTGTGTCATCTGTGGTTTTCTCCTTGGTCTCTGTCTCTGTTTAGAGAATATTAATAAGCAGCAGATGAGAGATTCATGTGCTGCTGATCAGACCGCCAGCCATGAAGAAGGCAGGTTTCAGCTTACCTGTGCCCAAGCAAACAGAGTACTTTTCCCCCCGCTGGGGCTTCAAAATCAGTTCCACACCTACTATACACTTTTAAAAAATATTGGTTAATTAACAAATGACAAATTTTGTCGTTCACTAGTGTTTATTTCAACTCAGGTTTATTTTAAATACGTAGCCCTAGTGCCAAATACGTCCCAGGAGGTAAGTTTTTGCAGTTCTTGTTTTCGTGAATCCACCTGAGGCTGCTGTGTAAGCCTTTGAGATCTTAAAGTTCTCTTGCGAGCGCCGTTTACGGCTGCTGTTTTTGTGTAAATCCTTCAGAGGCCGCTGTGAACACTTTTTAGATCTTAAATTTTACCTGCGAGTGCCATTCGCACCTGGTGTTCTCGCATAAATCCACAAGAGGCCGCTGTCGACTGACTGACTGACCGATCAACTGACCCACCCTCCGCCTTTCCTAAACCCAACTGACAAGTGTTTTCAAAAGCAATCCAGAAAAAGAAAAGCCCTCTAGGCAGCTTGATTTTTAGATTTTACCCCATTCTATCCTTGTTATTTACTTGTTATTTTTTGGATTTAGTTTTTGTCTACCTGCTTTCTAGAACCGTTCTTTGCCAGACTTAAACCCCGTCAGTGCGGTTCACTCCGCTCCATGTCACAAGTCCGCCAACGTACGCAGCAAGCCTATTGACAAACGGTAAGCGATCAGCTGGTAGCGCAAAAAGGAGCGGCATCATACCGCCCCCTGTCTTATATTAAATACTCCCCATGTCTTAGTTCTCTTTAGATCGATTATGACCTTAATGGAATTAAATTAATCAAAAATCGCTGTTTACATGTAGACTCTTAATTAGAGTATTGTCTTAATCGTATTAAAATCGGACTATTGGTGTCCATGTAAATGCACTCAGTTTTATATCTTTGTAAGTTGCAACTTTTAAATTAAACCATTTAAAATTGTACTTTCCTGTTCATACACCTTGTGATAAAACCTATAAATGTGTTAGTTAAAGCATTAACAAACAGAACCTTAATTTATCAATCAAGAACGTCCGGAAACATAATCAAAATTTATGCTTCAAACTGGATTTGAGACACAATGAGACAAATGAATGCGAATGAACTCTGGAAGTGCTAATTAGCTGGCTGTTCACTCATGTAAACTACTCACTTGCTAAATTTGGAAATGTTTTGCACATTTGAAACTGTATGTGTGTGAATTATCCAGTGTCTGTATTGATTTGAGTGTAGAAGCAGTGGAGGGTAATTAACTGGAGGGTTGCTCTGAGGCCTCGGGCTGCTGGCAGTGTTTGAAAGACATTTTCAGACTGCGAGAGCTCATAGTGGGAACCTGGCTTTGGATTTACTAGCAGCTGACCTTTAGTGCTGAACGTCCACCACCAGGAGGCCTGTGTGAAGTCTGAAAGCACCAGTGAGAGAAATAAGGGGTGCAGTCAGGTAGACATGACCAGTCACAACTTAATGATCTACATGCAGATGAAGCAGAACGTTGGGCTAACTTTGAGTCAGAGTAATTATTTATTTATTTATTTATTTTTTTATTTAATAAAGTTTAAAGTTTATTTTTATTTTGTTTTATTTATTAGGATTTTTTTTAATTATTAATTTTTATCTATCACACTTTTAAATTATTTTAAAATTTTTAAAATTTATTAATTTAGATTTTAAATTTAGTTATTATTAAGAATTAAATTTATTTATTTTATTGTTTTATTTTATTTATTTATTTTTATCATTAAGATGTTGTGTAATTATTTATTTTATTTCTTTTTATTTTATTTCTTTTGTTTTTTTTATTTTTTTGTTTATTTATTTATTAAGATTTTAATTTTATTATTTATTTTATTAGATTTATTTAGATGTTTAAATCTTATTTTTTATTTATTAAGATTTTTTAATTCATTATTTTATTTAATTTAATTATTTATTTAGATTTTTTAATTAATTAATAATTTATTTTATTTTATTTATTTAAATTTTTTATTAAAATATATTTTTATAATTTTATTTATTTATTTAATTATTATTATTATTATTATTATTATTATTATTATTATTATTATTATTATTATTATTATTATTATTATTATTAATGTTTTTTATTTATTTTAGTTTCCCTTTTTTGTCAGGTTATTGTAGGACCAGAATCACATTGCATTAGCCTTGTGCTAGATGGGGAGTCAATTACAGATACGCATATATGATCTAATACAATAAAGTAAAAAAACAATCTTGTCTTTTTGATTTTGTGAGCAGGATAAACAACAACAACAGTGAAATGGCAGATTTATTTGAGGTCACAAGCTGTAATAATGTGCCAAGACTATGAACAGCCTACAGTCATACTAATTAACTATACACAGCGATTCTGCCGATTATTATCTTCACCACATGTTGATTTATTGTACACTGGTATGGTTTGTTATATGATTGTTGCTGCTTGAGGCTGTGTGCATGTTCCAACTTCAAGATAATCTTGGTTTTGATGTTGTTACATGTGTTTTTATTATTATTATTATTATTTATTTAATTTTATTTTTTTAAAGTGCATGGTTTTACAAAACATCTAAAAGAATATACAAGATATATGCTGACATGATCTGTAATGCTTCTAATTAAATATATTTTTGTTAATAGCTTTTTCATCTCAAAATACAGGGGGGCTAATAATTCAGGGGGCTAATAATTCTGATTTGAACTGTATATATACCTGAATTATTAGTCCCCCTGTTTATTTTCTCCTCCAATTCATTGCTTTCCCCCAAAAGCATGGCTTCTGTTTTTAATAGGTCACTTTGTTGAGGAAAATGTCCTCTCTTGGGTTTAGGTCGCCTGTTAGTGGGTGTGAAACAACATCAATATCGCCTCTTATATATATGTAGGCAAGTGGACACACACACACACACACACACACACATTCCAGTGAATTATTGGTTTGCTGTTTAAATTCCCTAATATTTGTCTTATATTAAGCATTTTAATCCATTTTTCCTGTCATTAAATTGCAGTAATAAGCCATCATAGTTAGCAATTTTGTGTCATTTACACACTTTTAACATAAGTTATCAACAAGCTGTAACCTAAAAATAAAATGTAATTTCACGGTTTATGACTAAATGTGTGTTTAATTGCAATGGAAACGCCGACTCGCAACACAAAGGAGCACGATAAAAAGGACAGCAAATCAGCGGTATTTAAGAGTGCTTTCACATTCTGTTCATTTGGTCCGGACCAAGAGCAACAAATGATAAGTTGTAGTATTTTTCTGCCATTTTGGGGTTCTTTTCACATCACACTGAATGCTTTGGTTCGAACCAGGTGAAAACAACCAAAATGCAGTCAGTCATGTGACAAAATCCACATCACTCATTGGCCAGATGTTATTATACGTATTTGCTAAACTGCTTTTCTATTGGTCAGAATTAAGGTGCGGGAAATGCAAATGGAACTCCCGCAAGTAAACAAACCGGCAGACACAAAATGTCCCTTTTTACTATGGGGGGATGACTGCACTGGTTATTATCCCTGGTTATAGTATACTATATAGGTTGTTTACATCACTTTAAACAAACTATACATTTTGGGAACGAAGCGCTGCGACGGCTGGAAAACAAAGTTTTAATGCATTGCAAACAGCGAAGGCGGATCGCAGGTCACTGTTCTAGTTCGGATCACAATCTCACCACAAACGAACCGCTCCAGGGTTCGTTTGAAAGTGTACCGAGACCACCTCTTCAAGGTTTTTTGGTCCGCTTCAGGTGCGCACTTGAGTGTGATTGCTACATTTACACCGGCCCAAACGAACCGCAGCAAGGAGGATAACGAACTCTAGTGTGAATGTTCTCGACAGCACTCAAATGTTAGCAGGAAAACAAATTTTGTGTCATTTACACACTTTTAACATAACGCCGTAACCTAAAAATAAAATGTAATTTCACGGTTTATGACTAAATGTGTGTTTTATGGCAATGAAAACGCCGACTCGCAACACAAAGGAGCACGATAAAAAGGACAGCAAATCAGCGGTATTTAAGAGTGCTTTCACATTCTGTTCATTTGGTCCGGACCAAGAGCAACAAATGATAAGTTGTAGCATTTTTCTGCCATTTTGGGGTTCTTTTCACATCACACTGAATGCTTTGGTTCGAACCAGGTGAAAACAACCAAAATGCAGTCAGTCATGTGACAAAATCCACATCACTCATTGGCCAGATGTTATTATACGTATTTCCTAAACTGCTTTTCTATTGGTCAGAATTAGGGTGCGGGAAATGCAAATGGAACTCCCGCAAGTAAACAAACTGGCAGACATAAAATGTCCCTTTTTACTATGGGGGGATGACTGCGCTGGTTATTATCCCTGGTTATAGTATACTATATAGTTTGTATACATCACTTTAAACAAACTATACATTTTGAGAACGAAGCGCTGCGGCGGCTGGAAAACAAAGTTTTAATGCATTGCAAACAGCGAAGGCATATCGCAGGTCACTGTTCTAGTTCGGATCGCAATCTCACCACAAACGAACCGCTTCAGGGTTTGTTTGAAAGTGTACCGAGACCACCTCTTCAAGGTTTTTTGGTCCGCTTCAGGTGCGCACTTGAGTGTGATTGCTACATTTACACCGGCCCAAACGAACCGCAGCAAGGAGGAGAACGAACTCTAGTGTGAATGTTCTCGACAGCACTCAAATGTTAGCAGGAAAACAAATTTTGTGTCATTTACACACTTTTAACATAACGCCGTAACCTAAAAATAAAATGTAATTTCACGGTTTATGACTAAATGTGTGTTTTATTGCAATGGAAACACCGACTCATGACACAAAGGAGCACGATAAAAAGGACAGTTAAATAAAGTAAACATTTTATTTAGAAACTAATAAGGATTATGCTCACTGTGCCATTTGCTGGGAGTATCTGCAGCATTATTAAGTATATCCGGATACCGAAAAATCATCATTGACCCATGTAGAAATATTGATGGATGAACGAGGGATTTTTTAAAAGAGCTAAATTGCTTCACTGCGTCATCGGTGGATCACGGGTGACTGAGTTATACTTTATAAATGCCTGAAGGAGACAGTCGCTGAATATTTTTTCTCCAGTTAACCTCTTTGTATCCCTGTCAGTGTGAATTTTGTCTGTGTAATGAAGAGGAGTTTTCAGCCGTGTTGCTGGTTTTAAAAAGGCTGTTCTGTGGGTTAATTGCTTGAGGTTTCGTTTCGCAAGGCCTGTTAATGAAGGTCGACTACGTGTCCGCAGGACTGCGCTCGCTTTATGGAGACTCACACCAAGTTCATTTACGCTTTATTCGAACTCCCGTTGCTCTGACTCGAGATTAGTAGACTTACAATCTTTCTAGATGCTTCTGAGATCATGCGGTATCACTTTACTTGAAGGGGGTGTTCATTTGACTGTCATGACGCCTTTATGAACATGATGTGAATGAGATTTTGAGCAAGCTTATGACAACTGGGTGTCATTAGCTCAGTTATGTCATTTTAAAGGCAATGATTGATTGAGATATCTTTCTTATGACAGCTTGACTTAAAAAAAATACATCATATCTTCTCTTTGTCCATACACAGTTGGTATCCATTCCTAAAGTTAGAGAGTGCTTTGCAGACGCGGTGTATGTGTGTGGGTGGATGTAATCTGGTAACGAGCGCTGGAGAGCTCAGGGTGGCCTTGAGTGTTGAAGAGAGCTGTGCATTGAAGACGACGAACAAACAAACAAAGGCCGGTGTCAGCAGAGTCAGGCGATGAAGGACATCATTTATCAGACAGTTACAGTGGCCGCCGCACACGACAGATCAACAGAAGCTCAGAGACAAACAACACACACACACACACACACACACACACACACACAAATAAACTGTCCACTATCAGTAAAAGACTTTTACACAGTATAGGAAAACTACATCCATATAGTGCTGTTGATGTTAATGGTTGATAAAAATCTAGTTTGGTAATGAGGAGCAGGCAGAAACCAAGATGGCAGAGCCTTACATTTCTGTGATGGAAGTTTCCTCAGTATTTTGAACGCATGGAAGAAAAGGGAATTATAGCCTCAATGGACAGTGAGTTTACGGAACTAATAACACAAAAATACAAAAGTAGCTAACACATTGCGTTTTAACTTTCATTAATCTGTATATAAGGCATGTATTGACCTTGTTCTTCGATGCGGAAGTACGCTTGTTTTTGCGATTGTTTTAGAACTTCCGATTCAGTTATGGGAGAAATGACTAGAAATAATAAATGGCAGAAAACGATCAAACTACTCGCTCTACAAACAAGTGTTTGCATGACTATACATAAAAAGTAGAATAATATAATATGAAAAGATCAGTTTGCAACATCAAGCAGCAGAACGAGCTGTTTTTAACCTCTAAAAATGAATGGAAGTGAATGAGACTGGAAGTTTCGAGCCAAAAAGATTCAAATGGCTGCGCCCGCTCATAAGTGGAGATAACAGAAGACAACATTACTCTACTGTTTTTTTTCTTAATGAGTTCTTTAAAGGTACAGTGCTCAGCATATATAAGTAAACCCCTCACAAATCTATCTTCTAAATTCATATTTTAATAGGAAGCTATTAGTCAGTACTGAAGCCAAATCTGGAGCTTATCTAACAAAATAACGTACGATAATGATATTTTACGATAATATTTTACGATAACGGTCCAAAAACTAGTACACCCAGATATATATGTTACAGAAAATATGAAATACAAATTTTAAAAAAGAGGAAAAATCAGGAGAAGCAAAAAAAAAAATGTTGTTGATATTTTGTAGGTTGTAATTATTATATCTATTTTTTTTGCAATATTTTGTTTGAATTTAATTGTATTATCTTACAATTTCTAAATATGTTTGTTGACTAAAATATTATTTTAATAAATATATCTGTTTAATAATAATAAATATAATCTGTTTTGTTTAAATGCACCAAAATACATTGCCTGTATTCACTGAGAAATGAATAGAAATATAAATTTTTAAAATGGGGTGCACTGAGTTGATATAAATGAAGGTGTAGGTTATACATTGTGTCGTTAAATGCAGAGCTCCTCTATTTTAAAAAAGAAAGATACCCTACCTACCCAAGTTCTGGAAGATATCAATCCTCAGGCAGGTATAAAAAAGTAACAGAAAAGTAACGTAACGCATTGCTTGCCATAAAAAAACTGAGTAACGTAACTAGTTACTATTTTAGGGAGTAACTCAGTATTGTAATGCATTACTTTTAATAGTAATTTTCTCCAACACTGGACCAATCACAGCAGACTAGGCTAAATAGAGTATGACCTTGGACCACAAAACCAGTCTTAGGCTGCTTTCACACCTGTGGATTGATTATTTTGTTCCGAAACAGGGATTAAATTGTTACAATGTTGCATTTTTTTCTTGGGGTGGTTCACTTTCACACGGTAAAGTTTCTAAACAGACCAAAATAGCTAAAACAAGTCATGTGCAAGTAAACTCTTGTCACATACTTGTCAGAGTCCCGCTCAGCTCTCATGCATCCTTATTTTAATTAATGACGGTGAGCATTATAAGACATTATAAGCGAAAAGCTGCGCTTTCATTTTGAATGGTGACATCCACAGACATCACCAAGTATAAATCAGAGGTAAGACTTTCTCATACATAGCCATTGGCTAGAACTGTGCATTATTGCATTATAGGCTTTACATAATAGAGTGAAAAAACAGATAAACCATTTTCCTAATAGAAATATTAATAGCTCTCAGTAATAGTTCAGCATGCTTTCACTTTCGTATTCGCCATGAAATGCACATTTACCGGTAATAATGACATCCCATCCTACTCATAATTCTCTCTTCATATAGGCATATATATGCCTATTACATATTCATAATACACTGTGCCTGGTTAGTTAGTTCATTGGATTGTTTTGCTTTCTCACTACAATCGATCCACTCCAGAGTCTGTTTCAATTGAGCCGAGACCACCTCATTCAGGCGATCTCAGACCAATTGATTTAGTGCGGATCCGAGAGCGATTGCTGGATTCACATATGCCAAACGAACCGCGCTAACTTGGGAAACGAGGCGAAAGCACCCTTATATTGCACTTTTTGCAATATAATAATTTTTATATTGCTTTTTGTTGAGATTACTATAGTTCTTTTTAGTTTTTATACTCTTGAGTTATGCACATTAGAGTTAATATGGTACAAATATATGACAGTATACTGTAAAATTTGGAAATTTATTTTACATTCATGTACCACATTTTTACCGGTTAAATTCCTGCAAAACCAGCTGACATTTTTTCTCTGTAATGTTTACATTATCTAAAAAGAAAATAAATGTAAAAAAGAAAATAAATTAAAACAAATGTAACTGTAAAATTTGGAAATTTATTTTAAATTATTACATTTATTTTAATATTTTGAAATTTATTTAAAAAAGTAAATAAATGAAAATAAATGTTACTGTAAAATGTACTGTAAAATTTGGAAATTTATTTTACATTCATGTACCACATTTTTACCGGTTAAATTCCTGCAAAAACAGCTGACATTTTTTCACCGTAATGTTTACATTATCTAAAAAGAAAATAAATTTAAAAAAGAAAATAAATTAAAATAAATGTAACTGTAAAATTTGGAAATTTATTTTAAATTATTAAATTTATTTTAATATTTTGAAATTTATTTAAAAAAGTAAATAAATGAAAATAAATGTTACTGTAAAATGTACTGTAAAATTTGGAAATTTATTTTACATTCATGTACCACATTTTTACCGGTTAAATTCCGGCAAAAACAGCTGACATTTTTTCACTGTAATGTTTACATTATCTAAGAATTGGCACACCTTCTACCTAAGCTGTATACATTACCATATGTACAGTATATACATTTGAAGTAAAGTTTATTCGCCCTGAATTTATTTTCTTTTTCAAATATTTCCCAAATGATGTTTAACCAAGCAAGGAATTTTTCACAGTATGTCTGATAATTTTTTTCTTCTGGAGAAAGTCTTAATAGTTTTATTTCGGTTAGAATAAAAGCAGTTTTTAACTTTTAAAAAACATTTTAAGGTCAATATTATTAGCCCCCTTAGGCAACATTTTTTTCTATTGTCTACAGTCAAGTCACTGTTACAGAATGACTTGCCTAATTACCCTAACATTAACCTAATTAACCTAGTTAAGCCTTTAAATGGGGCTTTAAGCTGAATACTAGTATTGTCATGGATTGGTCAGGCTCTCACGACCCCCACTCACGAAGATCACCATCACCTGACTTCTAATGAGCACACAGCTGCATCACATTCACGAGCACCAGATAAAAGCACAGCACTCCAGTCGCTCATTGTCCGGGCTCGTCTCGACGAAAGCGGACAACTGAGCGACCACTCAGCGTAGTCATCCTCAGCTAAAACAAACGATTTACTTACCTGTTCTCTTTGTATTCCTCCTAGTCTTCCTGGTCCTCCCGAATCGTCCTGTCTTCCAGTCCTTCCAAGTCTGTGTCATCCTCTGTCAGCTGTATCTGGTGTGTGCTGTCCATCCTCGTGTATTCCTGTTACCCAGCCACGGAGGAAAAGACCCCAACATCATTCCTGATCCTCCTGGCTATCCTTCATGTGCTCCTTGTTGTCATTTAATAAACACCCTAACGTTTCCTTACCTCTGTCTCCTGTCCGCTTCATAACAGAAGCCCGGACCCATAACGACGACAACATGAGCACCCCCGATCACCTTCAAGAGCTGGTGGACCAGTTGAAGCGGATTCTACAGCCACCAGCTCCACTTTCCAACGCACCACCAGCACCGAGCACTTCCGCCTCCACAGTTTCTTCTTCGGCCCTTCCTTCCAGTCCCATGGCCCGACCAGCGCCCTACTCAGGCGGAGCGGGGGAGTGCAATGGTTTTCTGTTACAATGTTCCCTCATATTCGAAATGCAACCTTCTCTATATCCCACAGATAAGTCGAAGATCGCCTACATCGTATCTCTACTCTCTGGACCTGCACTTAAATGGGCTGAGACGATCTGGAACCAAGCCGGGCCGGTCATGAATTCCATCACTACCTTCACGGAGTATTTCAAAGAGGTGTTTGGACGTTCTGATGGGGAAGTAGCCGCTGGAGAGCAGCTGTATCATCTAAAGCAAGGTACTCTATCTACACAGGAATATGCTCTCCGGTTTCGCACTCTAGCAGCTGCAAGTGGATGGAATGAGAGATCGTTGTTGACCACGTACCGGCTCGGCTTGGAACCCACTCTCCGAATCCAACTGGCCACATTAGATGATACAATGGGTCTGGAGAGATTCATCCAACATTCTCTCCGATGTTCCGATCGTCTCCGTTCCTATCAACAGGACACCATCACCCCCTCGTCTGCACTCCTCCAATCGCCTGAGTCAACAGCCTCTCCAGAACCAGAACCCATGATAATAGAGTCTGGAAGACTGACATCAGCGGAACGACAGAGGAGGCTGACCCGGGGTCTGTGTCTATACTGCGGTGTCAGTGGACACACCCGTATGGAGTGTCCCCTTCGTCCCATTCGGACTTCAGTGAGTGTATTCAGTACGAATATTGAACAATGTAAACCACTTACTACCACCGTACAAATAACTACTGCCTCTATTTCTCTCCTTGTCACAGCCCTCATCGACTCCGGGTCAGCAGGGAACTTCATCTCCCAATCCCTCTGTCGTCAACTCCACCTCCGTACTGAGGCGTCCTCGCATATATACCAGATACAACCGATAACCCAGTGCACTCGATCTTCGACCCGTATCCATCGACAATGCGAAGACATCCTTCTTCAAGTGGGGTTGTTACATCAAGAGAGGATTCAATTTCTGGTTCTGGAGGGTGCAAATATGGACATCATTCTAGGGCGCCCGTGGCTGGTGAAGCACGATCCCATCATCTCTTGGGGCACAGGAGAGATAAAGAAATGGGGATCTGGATGTACACCTGCCTGTTTTCCAAATCTCCCTCTTCAAGGTCGGAACCCCATTTCTTTGTTTGCAACATCGGTCGAGAGCCCCTCCTGAGAAGCAGTCTATCCACATTCCTAAGGAGTACAGCTCCTTTCATGATGTCTTCTGCCCCAAGAGAGCTTCCCAGCTACCGCCGCATCGGCCATGGGACTGCGCGATCGACCTAGTTCCAGATGCCCAGTTGCCAAGAGGTAGGATCTACCCGCTCTCGCTTCCAGAGAATCAGGCAATGGAAGATTACATAAGGGAAGCTCTGAGTCAGGGGTACATACGTCACTCAAAATCACCAGCCGCCTCAAGCTTCTTCTTTGTGGCCAAGAAGGACGGAGGGCTGCGTCCATGCATCGACTACAGGGTCCTAAATAACGGTACAGTAAAATACCGATATCCCCTTCCTCTGGTACCAGCCGCTTTGGAACAGCTCCGAGAAGCTAAAGTCTTCACGAAATTGGACCTCCGCAGCGCGTATAATCTGATAAGAATACGTGAGGGGGACCAATGGAAGACAGCATTCGTGACCCCTACTGGCCACTATGAATATGAGGTCATGCCTTACGGTCTGGTCAACGCCCCCTCCGTATTCCAAAACTTCATTCATGAAGTCCTCCGGGAGTTTCTTCACCACTGTGTAATAGTGTACATAGATGACATCCTCATTTACTCCCGGAGTGAGGCCGAACATCGCCAACACGTTGCGGAGGTCCTACACACATTGAGAGAACATCACCTCTACCTCAAAGCGGAGAAATGCTCATTCCACCAGAAGTCGATTCATTTCTTGGGATACATCATTGACCAAACCGGTATACGTATGGATGGGAAGAAAATTGAGGCTGTTCTATCCTGGTCAGAACCCACTTCCATTAAGGAGCTCCAGAGGTTTCTTGGGTTTGCTAACTTTTATAGACGGTTTATCAAGGACTACAGCAGGATTACATCACCTCTCACTAATCTCCTCAAGGGTAAACCCAAAGGACTGGAGTGGACCAAAGAAGCAGCCGCAGCCTTCCGCCTTCTTAAGAAGGAGTTCACAAGGGCCCCACTCCTGACTCATCCTGACCCAAATCTTCCTTTCGTGGTGGAAGTGGACGCATCCACCACCGGCGTCGGGGCAGTATTATCTCAACATCATGATACACCGCCCCGACTGCATCCCTGTGCCTATTTCTCTCGGAAGTTGAGCCCGGCGGAGCAGAATTACAGCATAGGAGACAGGGAGCTTCTAGCAATCAAGCTAGCCTTGGAGGAGTGGCGTCACTGGTTGGAGGGAGCCAAACATCCGTTCCAGGTGATCACAGATCACAAAAACCTCCAATACATCAAAGAGGCCAAGAGACTATGTCCACGTCAAGCCAGATGGTCACTTTTCTTCTCACGTTTTGATTTCTCCATTTCCTATCGTCCAGGACCCAAGAATCTAAGAGCAGACGCTCTCTCTCGTTTACACGAGCATCACGATCATGAAGAACTCCCAACGAAGATTCTTCCCGAACACATCTCCATTTGTCCGATCACCTGGAACGCTCCTCCAGTCGTTGCCACTCCGGAAGCCCCTGCTCCGCCGGGATGCCCTCCTCATCGGCAGTTCATACCACCTGAACACCGGGTAGATCTGATCCACTCCCTACATACCTCGCTAGGCACTGGACATCCAGGGATCAACAATACTCTCTCGCTAGTATCCCAACGATTCTGGTGGCCAAACATGGCAAGGGATGTGAGGCAATATGTTCAGGGCTGTAAGGACTGTGCCCAATCCAAGAGCCCACGTCATCTACCCGCTGGAAAGCTCCATCCCTTGCCGATTCCGAACCGTCCCTGGTCACACCTAGGAGTGGACTTTATCACTGACCTCCCTTCGTCAGAAGGTAATACCTGTATTCTAGTCATAGTAGATAGATTCTCAAAGTTTGTCAAACTAATCCCTCTGAAAGGTCTTCCCACAGCCTTTGAAACTGCCGACAATATCTTTAATCAAGTCTTCAGGTCATTTGGTATTCCAGAAGATATTGTGTCGGACAGAGGTCCACAGTTCATCTCACGTCTATGGAAAGCCTTCTTCAAGCTCCTAGGTGTGGCCGTCAGCCTCTCTTCTGGATATCATCCCCAAACCAACGGGCAGACAGAGAGGAAGATTCAGGAGGTGGGACGGTTCCTGAGGACCTTCTGCAGTGGTCACCAGAACTCCTGGAGCCAGTATTTGGGCTGGGCAGAATATGCCCAAAATTCACTGCGGCAACCCTCCACCGGACTCACGCCATTCCAGTGCGTCCTGGGCTTCCAACCACCGCTCTTTCCCTGGGATGGCGAACCATCTGATGTCCCCGCAGTGGATCACTGGTTCCGGGAGAGCGAGAGAGTCTGGGACGAGGCTCATCAACATCTGCAGAGGGCAGTCCGCCGAAGCAAGGTAACCGCCGATAGGAGAAGGTCTGAAGAACCCAGATACACACCCCGGACAAAAGGTGTGGCTATCCACCCGGGACATACGCAGTGAAGGAGATCTTGCGTTCCCGACGTCGTGGTGGCCAGTTGGAGTACCTGGTGGACTGGGAAGGGTACGGCCCCGAAGAAAGGACATGGGTTCCCAGAGCTGATATTCTCGATCCTAGTCTCATGGTGGAGTTTCATGAGAGCCACCCTGAGTTCCCAGCGCCTAGAGGCAGAGGGAGACCACCACGGCGTCGGAGGTGTCGGCCCTCAGGAGCGGGCCCTGGGGAGGGGGGTACTGTCATGGATTGGTCAGGCTCTCACGACCCCCACTCACGAAGATCACCATCACCTGACTTCTAATGAGCACACAGCTGCATCACATTCACGAGCACCAGATAAAAGCACAGCACTCCAGTCGCTCATTGTCCGGGCTCGTCTCGACGAAAGCGGACAACTGAGCGACCACTCAGCGTAGTCATCCTCAGCTAAAACAAACGATTTACTTACCTGTTCTCTTTGTATTCCTCCTAGTCTTCCTGGTCCTCCCGAATCGTCCTGTCTTCCAGTCCTTCCAAGTCTGTGTCATCCTCTGTCAGCTGTATCTGGTGTGTGCTGTCCATCCTCGTGTATTCCTGTTACCCAGCCACGGAGGAAAAGACCCCAACATCATTCCTGATCCTCCTGGCTATCCTTCATGTGCTCCTTGTTGTCATTTAATAAACACCCTAACGTTTCCTTACCTCTGTCTCCTGTCCGCTTCATAACAAGTATCCTGAAAAATATCTAGTCAAATATGATGTACTGTCATCATGGCAAAGATTAAATAAATCAGTTATTAGAAATTATTTATTGACTCTATTATGTTTAGAAATGTGTTGAAAAAAATAATCTCTCTGTAAACAGAAATTAGAGAAAAATTATACAAAATAAAATATCAAAATATGTATATATTTATTGTCAGCATGCATACTTGTTTCCCGCAATCGTATGTCTAATTATTCAGACGCATGATTAATTAAGCTCATAATTAAGCAAAGACAATTTTGTATCTTCTACCGTCTCCTTTCTCTCACTCCTTCTGTTTTTTTTTCTTCCCATGGTTAATCTGCGTCTGCTGGGTTGATGGAAAGCCTCCCACGGCTCGCTCTTTAATTAAGAGTGCTGTAAACAACAATGGCTGTCGTGTTGCCCACGTGGCATGAACACAGACATGGATGCGTGCCGTAAAGTGACATGCAGAGAGGCTTACACAGAGTTACTCTGATCAGCCAGAAGCCAAGAGTTTAGTTAGACCCGAGACCTCTAATGCTTTTAATGCCGACACAAAGCTGCACAATGAGGGGAAACAACACTGGATCAATATTTATTATTATTATTAAACCAATATCTGCAGTATTTGCTGTGCGGCGCTGACGCTTTTATAGGGAGTTTAAAAATCATTGTGTGTTTTGAAGAAAAGGGATGTACACTGAAATAAATGATGAATTGGATTTGTTACATTTTGACGATCCTAACTCTCTACATTTATCAAGTTTTGGTGAGCTATCAACAACCCAGGCTCATTCTGAGAACGTAGTCCCGGGCACGTTTCTGGAGACTGCGAAATACGTCCCGGGAGGTACGTATTTTTGCAGTTTTTGTTTTCGCGAATCCGCGAGAGGCCGCTGTGTGCGCTTTTTCCTCGCGCCATTCTCGCTTGAAACCCGCTGGAGGCCGCTGTTGAACGACCTTCCGCCTGTCTGCCTGGATGACAGAATGATTGACCGTGCGACCAGCCAATCGGCTGACCCACCCTCCTCTGTCCCTAAACCCAACCAACGACGATTCACAAAAGCCGTCCAGAAAAAGAAAAGCCCTCGTCTGATTTTTACCACGTTTTCGGATTTTGACCACATTCTCACCCTGTGATGAACTTGTTCTCTTTATTTTTTGGATTTTGTTTTTGTTTTCTTACCTGATTTCTGGAACCGCTCTTCCCCGGACTCGAACCCGGTCGTCGTCATCATGGTCAGCCCATCTCTGTGCCTCGAGTCTGCCAAAGTACACAAAGAGCTAACCGGACAAACTGGTTGCAGCGGGAAAGCCCTCCACACGGAGGCAAGCGGCCGGCCGGCAAGCGTCGAAAGGAACGGCGTCACACTGCCCCGCAGCGTTCACTTAAAAAAATTAAATGCAGCCGTACGTACCCCCGGCTACGTATTTCGCAGTCTCCAGAAATGTCCACGGAATGAGCCTGGGTTGAATTTATCGTCTAATAGTCTAATTTAGACTTGGAAGTCAGTGGTTACAGGCTTTCGGCTTTCTTCAAAATATCTTCATTTGTGTTCAACAGAAGAAAGAAACTCTGGAAACTTTGTAAAAACAAATAAAGAGTGAGTAAATGATGACAGAATTTTCATTTTTTGAGTGAGCTATCCCTTTATAACCTGCTAATAGTTCAGTCTCGAGTGTGGAACTTTCAATTAAGGCCCAATCCCAATTCAACCACTTAGCCCTTCCCCTTACCCCTACCCCCCTGTTTTGCGCATTCACATGAAGGGGTAGGGATGTCCCAATTTTCTTTAGCTTGAAGGCGTAAGGCTAAGATGAAGGGATAGATACCCCTTCGAACTGCGATTTTTTTTTTTTGGGACCACACTTGAGTGTAACAAAGGGGTTACAAAATTTCCCAGAATACACCAGCCACAACGGCAGTAAGGAGAGTAAGGAAGTAAGGAGATCCACAAATTAGTATTTTTGTCATATTACGAATTTTTACAACAAACAAGCACATGTTTTAATACAGTCATAACCTCGTTTGTGTTTAAAAAAAAATGCTAAAATAAAAGCCGATAATTTCGCTATCTATAATCCATAATCATTACTCCTGTATAGCAGTCCCACAACATTCTATCACTTGATGACACTGGAATCCCCTGTTAGAAAAGTCTAGTGGCTGGGAATGGGCTTTTTACAGTGTCTGCTATAATGTTAATGTGTTTTTTTTTGTGTGTGTGATTACATAGATGAATATGGGCACTGTGTAAATGCACATTACAGTTGTGATCTTATTGCCACATTATATCGTTATGATAACATGATATATGCCTTCAGTGATTTTGAACTAGTATAACTACAGCAGTTGCGATCGTCTTATCTCAAATGAAGCAAGAGATCGCAATGACATATGATGACGTGTGCAGGTGTTGTGGTGGTGTTCCATTTCTTATAGGAGTAAATTTTGAAGCCCTTCCCCTTCACACTCTGTTTCAAGGGCCAAGGGGTAAGGGTACGAAAATAGAATTGGGATTGGGCCTAAATAAGAGCTTGTGAACAGCTGCTGCAACCCTTTCCAGTTCCTTAATATCAATCACCGAATGACTGACAGACAGAGAGTGGTTCCTGCTTTTCTGATCGCCCCCGTGACTCCTTCATGCTATTTACAAGACTGGGGCTGTCACATTCGCATTGCACTTATGTGATATCTGTCAGATCGTGGGAACATTGTGTGCATGATATTTCACCAAAAATTAACACACAAACATGCACTAGGTGTTCCTTGTGTGTTTAGATTGTGTGTATGTGTGTGTGTGTGTGTGTGTGTGTGTGTGTGTGTGTGTGTGCGTGTGTGCGTGTGTGTGTGTGTGTGCGTGTGTGTGTGTGTGTGAGTCTGTGTATAAATAAATAAATAAATAAAAAAAAAAAAAAAAAATATATATATATATATATATATATATATATATATATATATATATATATATATGTTTGAACTATACTATGTATTATACAATAAAACAAATAACATGATATTCATTTAAACATCAAGAGAATTAATT
Source organism: Danio aesculapii (assembly GCF_903798145.1). Lineage (NCBI taxonomy): Eukaryota > Metazoa > Chordata > Actinopteri > Cypriniformes > Danionidae > Danio > Danio aesculapii. The sequence continues at coordinate 16,782,285 of NC_079452.1, forward strand.
TACTGAATACTGTGGCATTAAATATTTCTTGAACAATTTTTAAAACCTTATTTTACCCTGTATCAGGCAAGAACATTTGTGGTAACTTCATTAACATTGATTAAGAAATTGAAATAATGTATATATAGATATATAGATGTATGTATATATATATATATATGTATCTATGTATATATATGTATATATATATATATATATATATATATATATATATATATATATATATATATATATATTATATATATATATATATATATAATATATATATATATGTATGTATATATGTATATATATGTATATATATGTATATATATATATATATATATATATATATATATATATATATATATATATATATATATATGTATATATATATATGTATATATATATATGTATATATATATATATATATACTATATATAATATATATATATATATATATATATATATATATATATATATATAATTATAATTTTCTTAATCAATGTTAATGAAGTTGCCACAAATGTTCTTTGCCTGTTACAGGGTAAAATAAGGTTTTAAAAATTGTTCAAGAAATATTTAATGCCACAGTATTCAGTAAATTAATTCTCTTGATGAATTTTTAAATGAATTTCATGTTATTTGTTTTATTGTATCAGTCTCTATTGTTATGGTTTAATGTAAATTCATTTTCATATGGCTGTGGTATTGCTTTTCATTGTTATGATTTAATGCATTCCCTCAGTTATTTCATTTTAAAATGCAAAGATTACATTAACTGAGATGCCTTTGTCATGGCAACTTGACATTTGCAAGACAACAAAACTTGTCATAAATCTGCCATAATACCAAGTTGTCATAACAAACATAAAGGCAGGTTATGGTGTGTTTGTTTATGTCAAGTTGACATAAGAAAGACATCTCAAACAACATCACATTTGCATTTAAAAATGACATAACTAAGCTAACGACATTTAATGACAGTCGTCATAAGAATATGAATGACTTTGTTATAAAATCCATGACTTCAGTCATGTTTATGACAGGTTTATGACAAGTTATGATGACTTTATAATACCAAGTTGTCATGACAAACATAAAGACAGGTTATGATGCATTTATGTCAAGTTGTGATAAGAAAGACATCTCAAACAACGTCACCTTTGCATTAAAAAAATGACATAACAGCTAATGACACTTAATGACAGTTGTCATAAGAATATGAATGACACTGTTATAAAATTCATGACCTCAATTATGTTTATGACAGGTTCATGACAGGTTATGGTGACTTTATAATACCAAGTTGTCATGACAAACAAAAAGCCGGGTTATGATGTATTTGTTTATGTCAAGTTGCCATAAGAAAGATATCTCAAACAATGTCACCTTTGCATTTAAAAATGACATAACTGAGCTAATGACTGGTGTCATAAGAAAATTAATGACACTGTTATTAAATGCATGACTTCAGTCATGTTTATAACGAATTTATGACAAGTTATGATGTCATTATAATATCAAGTTGTCATGACAAAGACAGGTTATGATGTATTTGTTTATGTCATAACAGCTAATGACACTTTATAACAGTTGGCATAAGAATATGAATGATGCTGTTATAAAATCCATGACTTCAATCGTGTTTATTACAGATTTCTGACAAGTTATGATGTCTATATAATATCTAAGTTGTCAAAAGAAAGACAACACAATGTCACCATTGCATTTAAATGAATAACTGAGCTTATGACACTTAATGACTGGTTGTCATAAGAATAAATAATTTTTTATGTCATGATTATAAAAGTGTCATGACACCCGTTCAAGTAAAGTGTTACCATATAAACAAATATAGTAAGTTACTCCCATAATTTACACAAAGCATCTTAGATGAGGGAAAAAAGGCAGCACATTATTAACCAATCACCTTTGTCTTTCTCTCTCCAGAGGAGAGGATGCTGCAGGAGACCAGTGTTCGAGTAAGTCCGACCTGATCGCTCCATCCCCTCCCCCCGCCGCTCCTCCACAATCCCAGGATGCTCTGCCCCTGTCGAGGGAAGCTGAAGTTGCTGGTGGTGTCTCTGAGTTTTCGTCATCCTGTTTCACCTGGCTTTACCTGCTCGTGGGGAACTCGGAAAGTGAGTATTAAAGCTTTTTATCATCAGATCTTTAGATTTCAGAAAAGAAATGATCTCGCGCCGGACCATTTTTTTGTCTGTTCTCTGATGTCAAGGCTGGACGGACAAAGAGGTTTCCTTCTTAAGCTGGGTTTGACTTGAGTGTTGAGACTGTCAGTCCCGGTCTTATCTCAGTCCGTGTGCTAAATCCTCATCTGATGGGTCTGTCATCCTCCAGACGCGCACAATAACGCTGTCCGAGTGCTGATAACAGAGCTGATCTGCAGTCAGATCTCAGAAAGCTAATCATTATAAAAGCTCACTCTCTATCTGGAATTGGAAACAGATCTCTCTCTATAGATATATATGTCAGGTAGAGCTGCACGATTCATCCAAATAAAAGGAAATTGCGATATGGCTTCATGCAGAGGCTGCTGTTTAATTAAATCACTGTTGGACTGTGTGTTTAAGAGTGAATGCAGCACTGGATTCCCATTGGATTTCTGTCTGATTATATGTTTTACGTTTTATTCATTCATTCATTCATTTTCCTTCAGCTTAGTCCCTTTATTAATCTGAGTTCACCACAGCGGAATGAACCGCCAACTTAATCCAGCATACATATTACGCAACGGATGCTTTCCAGCTGCAACCCATCACTCGGAAACATCCATACACACTCATTCACCCCCAAATACACTACAGACAATTTAGCTTACCCAGTTCACCTATACCACATGTCTTTGGACTTGTGGGGGAAACCGGAGCACCCAGAGGAAACCCACGCAAACACAGGGAGAACAATGCAAACTACACACATAAATGCCAACTGGATTTAGCCGGGGCTCGAACCAGTGACCTTCTTGCTGTAAGGCGATTGTGCTACCCACTGCGCCATGTTTGACGTTTTAATGTTTGAAAATGTAATATGTTAAATGTGAATGTTAAATGTGTGTGTAAACATAAATCATGAAAAATATCATCGTAATTGTGCAACTGTAATGTAGAATAAATCTATTATAGCATTTTAGCAAATAAAGACAACACAATTTACAAATGAATTTACATGTGATGTGTATTTACATACACTTCTTTGGGGCTTCTCCACACCATAACTCTCCCAGAACTATTATTATTGTTGTTGCTATAATAATAATAATAATAATAATAATAATAATAATAATAATAATAATAATAATAATAATTATTATTATTATTATTATTATTATTATTATTATTTCTTCTTCTTCTTTCTTCTTTCGTTTTCTTCTTCTTCTTATTATTATTATTATTATTATTATTATTATTAATATTTTCTTTTTCTTATTGTTATTAATATTGTTATTAATATTATTATTTTCTTATTATTATTATTATTATTATTATTATTTCCTTTCTTCTTCTTCTTCTTCTTCTTATTATTATTATTATTATTATTATTATTTTCTTCTTCTAATTATTATATTTTGTTGTTTTTCTTCTTCTTAATATTATCATTATTATTATCATTTTGTTGTTGTTGTTCTTTTTATTAATATTACTATTGTTGGCCTAAACGTACAGTCTTTCAAACATCTTGAAACTTAAATGGAATTTTAGGCTGTGATCACCATTCTTCTTCTTCTTCTTCTTCTTCTTCTTCTTCTTCTTCTTCTTCTTTTCTTCTTCTTCTTCTCTTATTATATTATTATTACTATTATTATACTACTATTGTTGGCTTAAAAGCACAGCCTTTTAAACAATCTTTTTTAGACTGATAATAATAATAATAATAATAATAATATTATTATTATTATTAATTATTATTATTATTATTATATTGTTGTTGTTTTTTCTTTTTTTTCTATTATTATGTTTTTATTATTTTCTTCTTCTTCTTCTTCTTCTTCTTATTATATATTCTTATTATTATTATTATATTATCTATTATATATTTCTTATTATTAATAATACTTACATTTTTATTTTTAATGACTTAGTACAGCCCTTTCAAACAATCTTACACCCTAAATAAAATTTTTAGATGTGATCACATTTCTTCTCTCCGAAAAATCACTCATCTATTATCATGCAGCTCTACAATCATTAATCACGAGAAATGTCCCTTTGCCCCCAGAAAGGGAGATTATCAGAGCATGATCATCAGTATTCATAAAACTATAAGAGCTTGAGAGAAGACTTGTCATTTTCTTAAGGGGAAATGCCAAGAACTGTACCCCTGCACTTCAAAGCACTTTATAGGCTATTCTTTGAAAACAGCTGCATTAGAAAGGTGGTTATGAAGCAAGATTTTAAACATTCTTTCGAAGAATGCCTTGAAGTGTTAATAAATTGCACTGAATTGTGCAATGTCGAGTTCAATTAATATTTAAGCAGTGAGCTATGAGAGCCTGAAACCCCTTCGGCTGTGACTGTATTCACAATACATGGCCTGAATGAAGGTGGATGCTTTTAGGAAAGAAAGATTTATTTATAAATGTATGTGAATGACAAGCATCCTTCTGAAATATGTACATTTAACCTAAAAAACTTACCTTAAGGTCCGCCTATACTTTAAGTTATCTTTCAGTAATTTTACAAAACAATTTAGCATTCTCTGATGTTGGTCAATTGTAATAAACACCTAAAGCACATGATGAAATGCAATTATATTTCTATACTTTTGTGTTGTGTCAAAAACTTTTTACTTCAAGAAACTTTACATTAACTTGCAAAAGTTTTGTGGGGGAAATAATGAGGTGTGTTTCTGTACTTTTTCTAGCCAATGCAAAGTTTCCCTAAGTATACAATAGCATATATACTACCTGACAAAAGTCTTGGTTATTACAATTAATAACTTGACTTCTAGTTGATCATTTGGTATCAGAAGTGGCTTATATGAAAGGCAAAGGCCTCTAGATTATATGATATAAATATGATCATGCCTTGATTTTGAATTCTTTAATTAAGACAGTAAGGTCTGACTTTGCTTACACAAAAGTCTTGTCACTTAACAGAAATAAAGTACAGTATAGAATATAAAGTCATGGAGCAGTGGAAAAAGAATGAATATTGTGTATGACTCCCATGAGCTTGGAGGACTGCATCTATACATCTCTGCAATGACTCAAATCACTTAATAATAGTCATCTGGAATGGCAAAGAAAGCGTAAATGCAGGACTCCCAGAGTTCATCAAGATTCTTTGGATTCATATTCAATGCCTCCTGCTTCACCTAGCCCAGACATGCTCAATAATGTTTATATCTGGTGACTGGGCTGGCCAATCCTGGAGCACCTTGACCTTCTTTGCTTGATGTTGCCAACCACTCTGCAGATCTCTCGCCCCATACTGAATGTAACCCCAAACCATCTTTCACCAAACTTGACTGATTTCTGTGAGAATCTTTAGTCCATGCGGGTTCCAGTAGGTCTTCTGCAGTATTTGTGATGATTGGGATGCAGTTTAACAGATGATTCATCAGAAAAATCTACCTTCTGCCACTTTTCCAAATACTAAAAGGTATTATTTGTTACACTAGAATTATTTGTTACACTAGAATATATACACATTAGAGTTATATATAACACTGTAGAATTTTATATAAATTACTACATAATTTTTTCATGTGGGGTGACTGTCAGTCATTAATCACATGGCTTTTACAGACGATTGGCTAAAACCAGCTTGGACCCATAAGCATAAATACAGATTTCATATCACATATTTCCTGTGCTCAACTGCCTGAGATGAATGTGAATGCTATTGGATGATGGATGAGGAATTATCCGGATTGTTCCCACCTCTGGTTAACAGGGAAGAGTGATCTGCGCTCGCCTATACATGCACACAATGCAAGAAAATCCATCAAATGCTTCTGATAAATTCAAAGCCTGTTACTTTGTTCCCCCCGATCGCAGCCACTTTTCTGCTACTTTAATCATTCCGCCGTGTAGATTGAGACGCTCTTGTTGTCTGTCTTAAAGGAACACTCCACTTTTTAAAAATAAAAAAAGCTAATTTTAGAACTTCCCCAGTTGAGTTTTACCATTTTTGAATCCATTCAGGCAATCTCTGAATCTGGCGGGAGCACTTTTAGCTTAGCTTAGCTTAATTCATTGAATCAGATTAGACCATTAGCATCTCAAATGACCAGAATTTTCCTATTTAAAGCTTGAGCCTTCTGTAATTACATCGTGTACTAATACCGACAGAAAATTAATTGTTACTATTTGTCTGTGCAATAGCCTAATGGTTAGTGCACTGACACATGGTGCAATAGCACTTCAGGGCTTCCCCAGTTCGAATCCCAGCTCGAGGACATTTCCTGTCCCTACCCCCTCTCTCTCTCCCACTTCACTTCCTGTCTGAAATACTGTCCTATTCACTTAATAAAGGCAAAAAGGCCAAAAATAAATCTTAAAAAAAGTTGCTATTTTCTAGGCTGATATGACTAGGAACTATATTCTCATAATCAACGAATAACAAAGAATTTTCAGTCTTATTCCAGCAGGCTCAATGATATTAGGAAGCGCGTCTGGCACATGTGGTCACAATGGAAGCTATTTTCAGGTGCTGATAATGTCATTGCACCTGCTACAGCAATGGTTCAGCAGCAAAAGTCTTTGATTATTATCAATCCTTGATCATTTAGTTCCTATCATTATCAGCCTATAATATAACAGCTTTTCAAAATAAATAAATAAATAAATGCAACATATATGAACACATACAGCCCCTTACAGCCTTCGATATGATACCAATTACAGGAAAAACTACACACGGCATACATTTAGTCCTTATTTGGGATCAAAAACAACATGAAACATATAGCCCAGTCAGTGCAAACCTCTCATGTATATCTTTAATCTTCAGCAGCACATGTAGCCTCTGTTAGAAAATAATTCCATCATTCCGAGTTCATAACAGTCCAAAAGGCGAAGATAAACATAGCAGTTTGTTCATGTTTTAGGTTGCTGAAAGAATCATTTGCTCCTTTGTTTTTTCTGGCTTCTTCTGTTTTTTCGCGCTTCACTCTCATGTTTGTCCATTTCTGAAAGAATGTGAGAAGCTGCACTTCAATATTCATGCGCACGTTATTATCATGAGCTCACGAAGTTCGTTATTTCAAATATAGACCCGGCAGCGACCGTGAAAGAAAGTGAAACCACTCACGCTTAGACAGCCTCGTAAACAACAACAGGACATGGCAGATTTTGTTCTTGCTGGCTTTGTGGCATTTCATTAAGATGATGACAAGGTTTGTTTGTGCTCGGGTCGACCATGGCTCATCATTATGTGTACAGTATATATAATAATCTCAGCTGAGTATATTTAAAAATAAATAGTGGCGTTTGTCTGTAAACCAATAGTGTTCTGCTGCGTGTTTCGCGCCACCTTTTGGTACCCCTTTGTTGTGTCCTTTGGAAAAGATCCCCAAAATGGTACGGTACAGTTCACTTTTTGGTACCTTTTGACAGTGGAAAAAACATAAAAGCATACCAAACCATACTGTACAGTACCACTCAGTGGAAACAGACCAAAAAAGAGCTCCCACCAGACCTGGAAATTGGCTAAATGGATAAAAAAAATGGTAAAACTCAACTGTTTAAGTCTAGGGGAGTGGTCAAATGAGCCATTTAAAGTGGTTAAAAGAGTGGTTAAGTGTTCCTTTAAATCTTAATCACATTGACATATATACAGTTGAAGTCAGAATTATTTGCCCCCCTTTGAATTTTTTTATTCTTTTTTAAATATTTTCCAAATTATTTTAACAGAGCAAGGAAATTTTCACAGTATTTCTGATAATATTTTTTCTTGTGGAGAAAGTCTTATTTGTTTTATTTTGGCTAGAATAAAATCACTTTTTAATTAAAAAATAAAAATTTAGGGTCAAAATTATTAGCCCCTTTAAGCTAATAGCTATTGTAAGCTATTTTTTTTTTCGATTGTCTACAGAACAAACCATTGTTATACAATAACTTGCCTAATTACCCTATCCTGCCTAGTTAACCTAATTAACCTAGTTAAGCCTTTAAGTGTCACTTTAAGCTGTATAGAAGTGTCTTGAAAATATCTAGTCAAATATTATTTACTGTCATCATGGCAAAGATAAAATAAATCAGTTATTAGAAATGAGTTATTAAAACTAGTATGCTTAGAAATGTGTTGAACAAATCTTCTCTCCGTTAAACAGAAATTGGGGAAAAAATAAACATGGGGCTAACAATTCACGGGGGCTAAAAATTCTGTCTTCAACTGTATTGTCTCTCCACAAACTTATCAAGATCACTTGAGTGAAATGAAATGTGTTGTTTTTTCATGTCAGACGGACGTTCGCTGTTCCTCTCTGCATGTTTGGTGGAGTCTACTGAAGCGCGGCTGCTGGAACGGGACGTCCTGGCATCACGAGTTCGAGAAGTGGAGGAGGAGAACCGCCAGATCCGTCTCCAGCTCAGCCAATCACAGGGTTTGGCCGGCCAGCCTGCAGAGGGGAACTATGGGAACCAACAGTGGGTGGCATCAGCAGACACCGGTCCAGAGGATGTGGAGAACACAGCTGAGGAGCGGGCAAACCACAGCGAGTGCTCACGCTCGCCCACTGCCGAGAAGTGTGAGGTTAGCTGGCATTTATTGACCATGGAAGTGTTTTGTTTGGTAAAGTTTATTTCTTGATTTATGGTTTTTTGCTGTTTACGTATAACTTATTGCATTATGGGATGTTGATATCTGCTCTGTCAACTTTTGATGTGAAAATTCAGATTTTAAAAGGGGGGTCCACTATGATATAATATTTTAAACTTTAGTTGATGTGTAATGTCGCTGTGTGAACATAAACAGCATCTCTGAATGTAATATTCTCTAAGTTCAATGCAAAGGGAGACATTGACGTTTACAGAGCTAGCGTAGCAAAGCCTACAGCGAACAAAGTTTGGGGACTACAAAAACATACATCCGGGCTAGTGAGATCACAAATGCTTCAGGTTACGCGCATTCACCTTGCGCAAACACCCTGCGCAGCAAAGCTAAAATGCTGTCCAAACGCTGCTATTTCCACAGAGCCTCTTCTGTTTCTGTATTTGGGCTTCCAATGGATTCGACTCAAAGAGAGAAGTGCTTACAGTTTAATTTTAATTAATGTTCCAGAGAATTATTACAAATATATAGCTAGCATTTGACAAAGGAGAGCTTCCAGAATCTCTCCTAGTTCAGTGCTGGATTCGGGTAAAACTCCTCCAACTGATGAAGCTGAGGATTGTGAGCCACAACCTGTAAGTTTTTGTTCAAATTAATCAACTACATGCACAGTTCCTATCGTTAACGATATGTTGTGGCGAGGACGTAAACAAGCATGTAAACAACAGGAAATGCTGCTTGGTACTGCTAAAAATGTAGCTACAAATTCATATTTATCAGTCAAACTGCTGTAAACACCCACAATCTTCAGCAGCGCTGCAGTGTCTCTCTATGGGGCCATTTTCCCTGCGTTCTACATCTCAAATAACAAACTCGGAAAACATATGTGAGCGTTTTATCTTACTTACACATGCTTATTCTGAATATATGTAAAAATCACTTGTCAGATTTTATTTTAGAGAGCGGGCTAATGCTGCTAACAGCTTCTTTGACTGCACTCAAATTAATTTTTTTTACTTGTTCAAACTACTCATTTAAAATGAGCTGAAACAACACAATTCTTGATATTTCATTGGGATAAGTTAATTTTTTATGTTCAATCCACATAAATTTGTTAAAAGTGTTACATTAACTTAATAGATTTGTGTTGGGACAACATGAATGAATTGTGTTGAGCCCTGTATTTTTTTACAGTGTGGGCTGTTTACACAGCGAAAAAGCGTGTGCTTGTAGGGGCGTGACAGATTTCCTGGTGACGTGGAGCCAAGCTGCGAATCACAGCACATTATGTTAGCTGACCAATCAGAGCCTCTTGAGGGCGGGCCTTTCAGAGGAATTCGGAAATATGCCGTTTTCATGTTAGCAGAGTAGCTGTATATAATCAAAGTAAGATGTATAAAAAATAAGGTGATTTTCTACAAGTGAAGCATGAGCACACACTGCTTTGCATCTTATAAACACAACCAAGCTTTAAAAATACACTGTGGACCACCCCTTTAACCTCCTAGAGCTACGTGGCCACATACAAGGACAGCACATTTTAGCTCTTAAGTGGCTATTTAAAATACTTTGAATGTTTTCTATTTTGTTACAGACATGCAGTGTCATCCTGCAACTGTTTTGCAGCATATGAAATGTCCCAGCCACTATTTTTAACTGCACTGAAAAAAGTTATTCAAAGATGATTCCTTGGATTTACTCAATTTTTTTACGTTAAGTGGTTGTAAACAATTTATTTGGGCTGAATTTAAACAATCAAATTAAGTTAAACATTATTAAATTTAATTTGTTTGTTTAAATTCAACACAAATAAATTGTTTGCAACACTTTTTTCAGTGTGTGCAAAATGGGAAAAAATGCTTTTACTCTCTGATAGTCAAACATGTATGTATGTTATTACTGCATTAAAAAACAGTCAGGAAAAATTGTTTTATGTAAATTCGGACCACGAGTCCAAATATATGGACATAATTTTTCTCTAAAAGTACATCATATTAAAAGATGATGCTTAGGTTTTATTCTAATTAGGTTCCAATAAGCCCAAATAGCAAAGAGAAATTAAAAAATGCATGTAAAAAAACACCTTGGGCCTTAAGAGGTAAAACAAGTAAAAGTGGTTTTTATTGACATTTTAGTATAGTTTTAAACACACTCAAAAGGGACTTTTGCTGCTTGTTCAAACTATGTATTTAAAATAACCTGAATCAACACAATTAGTGAGTTTCTTTGGGGACAAATTAATTGTTTTATGTTTAACCCACTTAATTTTTTTAAAACAATAAAGTTAACTTAATCGATTTGTGTTGGCAACATAAAGGGAATTGTGTGGAACCCAGCATTTTTTTACTGTACAATACTGTATATTGTATAAGAAATGATATATAGAAAATTAAGTACAGAAAAAGTTTAGTATCAGGTTTTTGTGTACTGTTTTGTGTACACAGGCCCAAACAACATATCACTTTGTTGTGACTTTAATTACAGGTCATGACAAATAAGGAGAAGATGAGTGCATTTGCGGTAGAAAAATATATTTATTTTAACTCATTTCACTAAACAAAACATTATTAGCTTCATCCAGACCATGGCCCGACTTAAGAAGTAGGCGATCATCAGATTCCGACCCCCGCCCAACTTGTCCAAGAACAACACGCTGCTTATAACAGAGAGAACTGAACATACACCTGCATTTCCAATCTAGGCGCAATCAGACACAAGCACAAGCCCAAATGCCCACACCCCAACAGAAAATGACCACAAGGGGTTGTCACAGCTTTAAACTATTAAAAAAGGATAATTTTTAACATCCAAAAATTGTTGGAGGAAAGATCAAGGTCTGAAATATCTATATATCAGTTTTCTGTGTTTTGTCATTCATAATTTTTTTCCCGTTTATTTATGCTTTTCAAATGCTACATGGAACCTTACCATTCTTCCAACAACTTTCGATGTTGAAAGTGACTTTAATGAGATATATTGTCTGGACTGGTATTGTAAATTAAGGTACAAAAACCTGGTAATAAATTGCCAGTACTTTTAATGTTATTTTACAGATATATATATATATATATATAAACACAAAAAAAGATACAATCCAAAATGAAGATTGGTTATATTCAGTCACAACAAAATATTAAATTAAGTAGAATTTAAACTCCAATTTCCGAGTGGAAATGTGGTTTTGAAACACAAAGAAGCAGAGAGAAAGAAAAGTATGTGTGAAGTTTGAAACGAAGACAAAATCTGTTGGATAAAATGCCATTTGGTTCAAACTAATTGCAAAATGGCTCTCAAACATAAAGTTAACTCTGTGGAAAGTCCTGGCATCATCGTGCTGACAGATGCTGTTGTTGAAGTTTAATATTCTGTGTTTATTGCAGCAACGTTTGTATAATTTTATGGCTTATGCGTGTGCACACATTTTGGTGGGTCACTTGCATATTAGAAGCTGTTAAATGAATCTGTAGAACAACTAAAAAAGGGCTACATAAAAATAAATGTTCATTTGTCAATCACTTTTTAGTAGCAAAAAAACTGAACTTTAGAATTATTGTAAAGTCTCTTGTACATGACTTATAGTATGGGTGTGAGTCTGAGCAATGTTGCTGGCTGAAGTCCACCAGTGCCACTAATAACAAGAGTTTCTGAATTCTGCATAGAGCACATTTAATAAAGCTTAAATTCCTCAGCAGGCTAAGCTGAAATGTTGGTCTTTCTTTTCACCCATAGTTGCTCCATGTGGCATGTGTGTGTGCGGGTCACAACGCCAGTCGAGACGTGGTCACTCTGGTCAAATCCATCCTGTTCCACAGGTAAGAACCAAAAGCAGGAACATAAATGGTATATAGACCATTTTTTTTTTTTTTTTTTTTTTAAAGATTTATTTTTTGGCCATTTTGCCTTTATTAGATAGGATAGTATTTAGGACAGGAAGCGAAGTTGGAGAGAGAGAGGGGGGTAGGGTAGGGAAATGTCCTCGAGCCGGGATTCGAACTCGCGACGCCCTGATGTGCTACTGCACCATATGTCGACGCGCTAACCACTAGGCTATTGCGCCGACGTATATAGACCATTTTGAGGGATGTAAACAAAAACAATGGTCCCAACGTATTTCCTGCTTTACATCTTTAATTTCTACAGTTACGAGAATTCAAAAAGAGCCACATTTTGATAAATAATGTTATGAAAGCTGTTTAAACATTAAGCTACGATTGAATTGCCTCTTGTTACAGTTATGAAATAGTTTGACAACAAGCTGGAAATGTTCATGGGCCAATGACATGACCATATTGAAAGGTCTATACTGTAGCAAACTGTGTGGTAAAGTATAGAGTGGTAAAGTTTTACATTATTTATTAAAAGTTTAAAATTATAAATGCAGGAATTTAGCTATTTAGTACATTGTTATGTATTTTTGACATGTATTGACTTAAACTATACATTTATATAATTATAAATTCACTAAAAAATGATTTTGCTACTTCTTCAAACTACTTACTGAAAGTCAATCGGACAAAATTCCAAAAAAATTAAAAATAAATACATTTTTTTTGGGGAAACTTAATTGTTTTATGTTCAATCTACTTACATTAGTACTGTAACTTAATGGATTTGTGTTGGGACAATGTGAATGAATTGTGTGGAATCCTTTATTTTTTACAGCAGGGGTTCTCAATCTCAGTCCTGGAGGTCCAGTGTCCTGCAGATTTTAGCTCCAACACCAATCAGACACACCTGGGCTAGCTAATCAAGCTCTTAAGTGAGTCGCACACAGGATGTGCCGCTAAGCGCTGCAACACAGTGCGCACATGACAGTTGAAAGTATCGCACACCAGAGGTGCACATTCGCATGTTAAGTTTTAATGAAAGTATTCAGATGGCACTCTGTTGTGCGGTAGAAATATAAACAGTGTCCTGAGTCGTGGCCGGGCGCCACGGACAGCTGCCGACTTGCACCGATGTGTGTATCAGGGGCATTGCTAGACATAAAGCTCTACTAGGGTACAGCTTCCCATAATAAAAAAAAATAATAACAATAATATAAATAAATAAATAAATATATATATATAGATAAAATATATTATATAAATATAATTATTAGTAAACAACAGTATCATTGTTATTATACAATTGATATTTTAAATAAATAGCAGAAATTAATTCTAAATGTAAGTGGAAAACAATCTAAAGACACAACTGGAGTGATGCTAAGATAATTTAAGAAGTCTTTTGCATGAATATTAATTTAATCAGAATTAAATTCTATAGACAATTCAACAGAATACAAAAAATATATTTTATAGAATTATGTGTTGTGTGTTGTCTTAGACCCAACTCATGGCCAAGAATTAGATATATTAAGTCTTACCATTCTGACTCATCATTCCTCCTTTTTGCTTCATACAAAAATGTATCAGGAGCCATGCTTAGTATAAATAAGATCACCAACATATTATTTAAACGTTGTTTTGACGACTTTCAAAACTCACTGTGTGCCGACACCTCTGTATAAAAGATGGTGTTACGGCAGTTTCACAACGCATGAGCGGTGCGTGAGCAGCGTGGCTATTTTTTCAGCATGCATTTTCACACCCGGGACTTACACCGGGAAAAGAGCAGTACGTTAGCGTCAAGCAGGAGTGGTGTGTGAGGCACGCGGGTATGTTTTTTTTCTTCCCACATGCTCAGTTTACTAGCGTGTGACCCCCTTTATGCTGCGGTCACACGAGCGTTTGAGCATGCATAAAGCTGCGGTCACACTAAAGTTTGATAATGCGAAATGGGGAGGGATTAAACAAGATGACTAGACGTTTAAAAAAGCGAGCAATTGCTCCATGTTTTAAATTTCTGTTCAGAGAACTCTGGTGAACTCTGACCTGCGAAATCGAGGATCAAAACAGGATCTCACTGGACAGAAATTTAAAACATGGAGCAATCGCTCGCTTTTTTTAATGTCTAAATATCTTGTTTAATCCCGCCCCTTTTCTCAGCGCTGTACGACAGAATTTTGCACATACAAAGCCCAGTGTGACCGCAGCTTATTTCTGTCGTATGGCGCTGCCAAAAGGGGCAGGATTTAACAAGATGATTAGACAAAAAAACGAGTGATTGGACCATATTTTTAATTTCTGTCCAGAAAGGTCATGTTTTGATCTTCGATTGGTCTCACACTGTCACGTGATGCAATTTCGCAGGTCAGAGTTCACCAAGCTTGAACTTTGCAATGCAGCAAACTGCAAAACTTGTCGCATGAGCTTACGTTTCCGGTCTGTCCCTATCGCATGCGTATAAATGGAAGTCTATGGGGCGAAAAGTGCAGCTTTCTAGAAACATCCTTGCAGGTGTTTTAAGGCAAGTTGGAGCTAAAATCTGCAGGACACCGGACCTCCAAGACCGAGTTTATAAACCCCTGTTTTACAGTGTATTCCAAATTTAAAACTCTGATTTGCTCATTTTAAGTTAAAAGTTTATTTTAAATGTAAAATATTCAAAATGGTATTTATAATTATAGAATTTCCCCAAAAATCAACAAGTAAAAAATAAATAAATAAACATTATAGTGTGGATAATATTTTTATATGTATTCAGTTTGACCTAAATTGAAATATAAATTACAATGTTTCACATCTGAAATTCAATATTTTGAATTAAGAACTTTCAAAATTCATGTCAAACTCATGTAAAAATTTTACGTTTTAATTCCACCTTTTAGATTTTTAATTCAAATTAAATTAGAAAATTTGCCATACAATTAAAAAATATATACATTTTAGTAAAGAATAAAATAAAAAGTACATATCTAATATCGAGTGGCACGGTGACTCAGTGGTTAGCACTGTCGCGTTGAAGCAAGAAGGTCGCTGGTTCGAGTTCCGGCTTGACCACTTGACATTTCTTTGTGGAGTTTGCATGCTCAGTCCAAAGACATGCACTATAAGTGTATTGGGTAAACAAAATTGGCTGTGGTGTATGAATGTGTGTAAATGAGTGAATATGGGTGTTTCCCAGTACTAGGTTGCAGCTAGATGGGCATCCGCTGTGTAAAACATATGCTAGAATAGTTTGCCCTGCTAAATAAGGGACTAAGCTGAAGGAAAATGAATGAATGAATACCTAAATATTATCCATAATATTTTATATTATTATTTAAACCAAATAAAACTATTCAATATGAAGTAGTGAAACCAAAATAGCAAACTAAAGTGCTGATTTGCTCACATTTCTCACAAAATCTAACACCTGCATCTCTCTTTTCAGGAGAAACCCACTGCACTTTCATTTCATCACAGATACGGTGGCCAATCAGATCCTCAGCACTCTGTTCCAGTCATGGATGGTGCCGTCCGTACAAGTCAGCTTCTATGACGCTGATGAACTCAAAGTAAGCTCCTGCCTAAAAACACCACCCATACCCTTCTTATACAGAGATAATGACAGTGTCTCAGACTCTCACACTGCATCCAAAATCCCCCCATACCCTCATTCACTGTTTCCTGCATTAATCCACCAATATTGTCCACTTAAAGAAGTGAATAAAAACGAATCAGTGCATTGGAGCACTCAGGGAAACAGAAGGGTTGCCATTTTGTTAATACCTCATATGGATTCGATGTTTTTGCTTCTTGATCAGACCTTGTGAGATTTATTTAACACTTAGCGAGTTGTCTATAAGTAATGAAAGCATTTTGAGTTCTATCATGACTACAAACGTTACTTTAAGTAATATTTTATTTTGAAACGTACACTTATAGTATTACACTGTGGTCAAACATGGAAATTTATTCAGTGCGCAAACTCTGACAGTGCATTATGGGTATATTCTAGCTGTTCAGTGTACATGGGCTGCATTCCAGTCCACTTTTAGACATGCAATCGCAAACTTCCCTTCATTTGTTATCCTTAATGCCATTTTGAAAGCGTTCCACTTTATTAAGTAAACAAGGGAAGCTTACATGGACATTCCCTTGATCCCTCAATTTTTGATTCATATGTCCACTTTAGCACTTATATGTCCCAGAATGCAACGCGATTGTGACAGCACAATAATGTAGTTCCCAAGTGCTCAAGTGTTTCGGGCACTCCATGTAAACCCATTCAAATGCTCCACCAGTATTGAACACTTGTGTGATGTAATTAATGACGTACATCTAATGCTGTGTTCACACCAGACGTGGAACACGTGAATAAATCACAGTATTTGCGCGTAAATAGATGCGTGAACATTTTGAGTTTACTCGCTTCATTCGCGTGTGAAATTCACTCATAATAAACACAGATTCCTGTCATGTGCGGGGCTTCTTTCTGCCCGGTGACTTTAGCTTCATTGCTAAATGGCTAACATGGGTTGTATTGAGGGAATAGCTGTGGTTTGTGTGCTTTAGGAAGACTGAAAAACATTTATAATTTCACCACCTTCCGAGTGACCCGAAGGTCCGTTCTGAATGAATGGTAAAAATAAAAAGGGATATCAGAGCTCATTTTCAGCTAAGTTAAGGGAAATGGCAGTAGTTAGCTAACATTTTCTTTCCCTTTTTTTGCAAACACACGTTTTAGATGCCTTTTATCAAAGTCGAGTTAATATACTGATCCTTTCACTATATTAGACTTGTCACGATACTGAACTAAAATAAAAAATGTCAATTTCCCGCTAACATTTAAGGCACTGTTGATAGCTTCCTTAAAACAGCGCTGATTTGCCATTGTGTTCATGTGCTCAACAGAAATGCTTGTGATTGACCGAGAAGGTCATCAGTTCAGTCTCCGCTGTTTACCGAGCATAAACACAGACGAGCCGAGCGATCTGCTTGATGACTCGACTGATCTTCATGGCTGCTTCGCGCTCACGCTCCAGTCTCCGTGTATCTGTGTTTGCACTGGGTGAAGGGCGGTAAACTGAGTGCAAACACAGATACATGGAGACTGGAGCGCGAAGTAGCCGTGAAGATCAGTCGAGTCATCTGCGCTCAGCAGCGCTTCAATGTTAACTTAGCGGGAAATAGACGGTTTTAAAACTTCAGTACCGGGACAACACTATTACAGACAACACGAGGATGTGCTACAGAGGACTGCAGTGTTTTATCGCTCACCGGGTTACATAGACTGAAGCAGGGAAGCGTCCCCACGGTGTTTACCTGCAGCCATAACCTAAAGCCTAGGAGGACACTTGAGCTAATTACTCTTACAGAGATTGTGATGTTGATTGAAATTGCTTTTAATTGCTTAAATTAAACTTACTGAATGATATTAAAGTGATGTTTACACCATTTCTGCATTTTGAAATCTCGGCAACAGCTGGAGGTTTGTATTCCTCAGCATGTCATTGCAATGTTTACAGTTCTGGTCCTATATTTCCGGGTTTCTTCCCACGGCAGCCTCGCTTTAGTTCTTTAAAATTCTACCGGAAGACTCTGGTCGCTATGGCACCCTCCATGCATCAACCAAGAAAAAGGTCTATAGTTTTTGATATACTGTAATCCATTCATAAAACAACTAAATTTGCACATGCTTTGCGTGACTGAAGTAGTTTTAAAACAGAACATTACCTGTCTAACAGAAATACTTCAGCCATGGTGTCGTCCTTCCTCCAGCGTGCAAAAGTTACTCCAATATTGATTCAGAATTTTAATAAGTTTTAATTCAGCATTTGTTTTTACCGCTGTGACTTATGTCCACGCCACGCGTACATGCAAACGGCGGATCTGCGCGAATGGCTGCACAGTTGTACAAATCTGCATTTGTTGACAGACAGTTTGGACTACTTATAAGAATTATGGGAATTATCAGCCTGACAGTTTTTATTGGATGAACATTTTTTAGTCTTATGCCTTACCCAGAATATAAAATACATATAAATACATTTAGATCATTCACTTCAATCATTACTATTGGAATGTGAAGAGACTTTCAACCAGCAAAGCAAAACAATGCTTCTGAAGACAATCACCTACTGCACCTTTAACATGTAAATCACTTGCGCTTGACGCTTCATCCGCTGGTGTAAATGCAGCATAAGAAAACGTGACTGAGGGAAGTTAACAAGTGACGAGCATAAAAAATTGGACAGGAATGCAGCCATAAGTTGTACACTCATTATTTTGGTGCATTGTGGGATTGATTGAGTGAACTTCAGAACGTCCACTATGGTTTCGGACACCACTCCAAAGGGCTACTACCTCAAATAGTGCACTATTTAGGGGTATACAGGGTAATTCCGGATATAGCCTCAGTGTGGGGGCTTGATGGAAGCTCATAAACAATAATAGTTTTGAAACGAGGCAGTCTCCAATGATAAGACATTGATCGCAGTTCTCTCCAAGCTCATTCAGCCACAAACAGCCAGGATGAGAGATGTGACACTCGCGCTTATGGATTGTAATGAGGGGGGCAAAGGTTCCCTCGGGACAGTATGGCATGTCTGTGATAGTGGAAACATTGAGCTTGTTTACACTCCAGCGATCTCTCTGAGAACTCAATGCAGTCGGAAAACACAGAATAATTCATTTCTGCTAGTACATTTAAAGTGACAGTGCAGCTCTTTTTTTTTACAATTTGGCATGTGCGGTTCCTTTGCCGTGGCGATGAATTATTCACCGTCTGTTGGTGAAATTCTTTTTTATGCAGCGCACGCTACGCCGAAAGAGCGAAGTGACAATCAAAGAGCACCTCCTCAGACACACGTGCATATATTGCAGGAGAGCAGCTTCTAGTTTACATTACACTGCATGCTCAAGGACTCTCAGATGAATGCACACACAATAACACTAATACAGTCTTTCTTGTCCCGGTTTTGTGCCCTCGTGCTCCTCCCACACCGAGTTCACCTCTGATTGTCAGCTGTTTGGCTCGGAGCCGTCTCTAATCACGCGGATTTTACATCCTGTGTCTCTGCTGTGCATAGAGACCTCTTTGCTCTCCTGAGTATATGAAAGCTAAGCTGCAGGAAATCCAGTCTTTTTCAATCAACCCCTCTCCGGCAGATTATTATTAAACCTGAGCTCAGGTCATTAAGATTGTATGCTGAAAAGATGAAGCGCACAATAAGAACTGTAGAGGGTTATTTCCATGAATAACCGCGTGGATGATGCTGTAACTGCAGAATTCAAACACAGAGCGCACGGTGGGGATATCCAGTAGGTGATTGTCAACACACGCAGGGTTGTAGGCCTAATAATAATGTCTTTTTGTAGTCAGCTATAACAGTTATACTAGATGCAATACTCTTAAAAATACTGGTTTCCACAGCAATTACACTGCAAAAAAATACTTTTAGACTTTTTGTCTTGTTTCTTGTCCAAATATCTAAAAATTCGCAAATCAAGAAGCATTTTCGAGTCAAGCTTAAAAATTTTGTATTGTTTTAAGAATTAAAATGCCAAAATTAAGTCAGTTTTTTCTTTAAACAAGCAAAATAAACAGCTTTTCCCCCCAAAAGGCATTACCACTAACTCACACATGCACTGACCCATACATGCACACACATGGACTGGACTATGCAATACACATCTAATTATCTAATTATATCTTGTATATATCACTTGTTCAGCCTCAGAACTGTTTGCTCCACCTCACTTTACCCCCCCCCCCTTCTCATGCCCTGTTTTTGCACTACTATTTATCATCTTTCATCTACATAGCACATCTTGTATAAATCTCCTGTTCGACCTCAGAATTGTTTACTCCACCTCACCCTAAACCCCCTCATCCTCTATTTTACTATGACTTGTTTAGTCTGATTTGTATTGAAAGGCTATATTAACATGTTTGCACTGAGTAGTTAGATGCACTTAATCTCATCGGACATGTATATAATGTACATTGTATATGTGTACAGTGACAATACAAGTCATTTTATTCTATTCTATTCAAAAAGAATAGAAGAGTAAGCAAAATAGTCTTATTTTTCATTTTTTTTCATATTAGCCCCTTTAAGCAATTTTTTTTCCGACAGTCTACAGAACAAACCATTGTTATACAATAACTTGCCTAATTACCCTAACCTGCCTAATTAACATAATTAATCTAGTAAACCTTTAAATGTCACTGTAAGCTGTATAGAATGTCTTGAAAATTATCTAGTCAAATATATTTACTGTGATTATGGCAAAGATAAAATAAATCAGTTATTAGAAATGAGTTATTAAAGCTATTATGTTTAGAAATGTGTTGAAAAAAATCTTCTCTCCGTTAAACAGATATTGGGGAAAAATAAACAGGGGGGGCTAAAAATTCTGTCTTCAACTGTATGTATATATATATAATATATTATATATATATATATATATATATATATATAATATATATATATATATATATAATATATATATATAATAGCTTCCCTTGAGACAGTATGGCATGTCTGTGATAGTGGAAACACTGAGCTTGTTTACACTCCAGTGATCTCTCGGAGAACTCAATACAGAGGGAAAACACAGAATAATTCATTTCTGCTATAGTATTTTAAAGTGACAGCTCGTACATTTAAAGTGACATTGCAGCTCTTTTTTTTTACCACTTGGCATGTGCGCAAATGTGCTGGAAAAAAAAAAAACATTAAATAATTTATTTACATTGATAACATTTTTAAGGCACTGTTTTTAAAGTAATGGTTTGTTACATTTACCCTTTCTGATAAACTACAAAAATGTCTTGGTCTTGGAAAATTATATGATTAATATATATATATATATATATATATATATATATATATATATATATATATATATATATATATATATATATATATATATATATATATATATATATATATATATATATATATATATATATATATATATACATACATAAATTTACAAAGTTACAAGGCATGCAGAATTCAGCATTTTTAGTCATTTATGCTGATCCTTGTGAATAGGGAACATTTTCACTGTGTGCAAAACCTTTAAAAAACGTGAAAATAACTGACTAGATTATCCCGCTGAGCTGTAAAAATAATTAGCTCTAATTAAACGTAAAGCTGACACTAACAAATGTGGGCCAGCCCAGTCACCAGAAGTGAACATTATTGAGCATGTCTGGGGTAAGATGGAAGAGGTATTTAAGATGAATTCCGAGAATCTTGATGAACTCTGTGAGTCCTGTAAGAACGCTTTCTTTGCCATTCCAGATGACTTTATTAATAAGTGATTTGAGTCATTGCAGAGATGTGTGGATGCAGTCCTCCAAGCTCATGGGAGTCATACACAATATTAATTCGTTTTCCACTGCAGCATGACTTTATATTCTATACTGTACATCATTTCTGTTAAGTGACAAGACTTTTGTCTAAGCAAAGTCAGACCATACTGTCCTAATTAAATAATTAAAAATCAAAGCATGATCATATTTTATTTTGGTAAAATAAGTGTAATCCAGAGGCCTTTGCCTTTCATATAAGCCACTTCTGATACCAAACGATCAACTAGAAGTCAAGTTATTAATTGTTGTTCCTAAAACTTGGATAACCGACAAGACTTTTGCCTGGTAGTGTACATCTAGGTGGTTGTTTTTTTACAGAATAAAGCCCTTAGTTTTTTACAACACTGCTCCACTTCATGTTGGACTTCATTCAGCAAGGACAACCACCTAAACGTACATTATCCCTTACTTAAAGAAGGTCTGAATTCTCTTTGTAAAAAAATCAATGGGTAAAATGCTTCTAGAGCCAAGGCTAATAAGTGTGTGTGTTTTCTCACACTCATCTCTCTTTTTCTCTCTCTCTCTCTCTCTCTGTGCTTGTTATATGTGCCATAGTCGGAGGTGTCGTGGATACCAAACAAACACTATTCAGGAATTTATGGCCTGATGAAGCTCACACTCACCAAAGCTCTGCCATCCAACCTTTCGAAGGTCATCGTTCTTGATACGGACATCACCTTCGCCACGGACATCGCCGAGCTGTGGGCCATTTTCCGCAAATTCACTGGTAACCAGACACTTCCTAAAAGCAGTCACACACATAGAGTTTAAGTCAAAATTATTCGCCCTCTCTTTTGCTAATATTTCCCAAATTATGTTTAACAGATTCGGAATTTTTCACAGTATTTCTGATAATATTTTTTCTTCTGGAGAAAGTCTTATTTGTTTAATTTTGGAGAATAAAAGCAGTTTTAAATTTTTTAAAACCATTTTAAGGTCAAAGTTATTAGCCCCCAGGGCAATATATTTTTGATTGTCCACAGAACAAACCATCATTATACAATACTTGCCTAATTACCCTAAATTGTCTAATT
This sequence comes from Danio aesculapii, assembly GCF_903798145.1. NCBI lineage: Eukaryota > Metazoa > Chordata > Actinopteri > Cypriniformes > Danionidae > Danio > Danio aesculapii. The sequence goes on from NC_079452.1 coordinate 16,805,230, forward strand.
AACTTAGTTAAACCTTTTAATGTCACTTTAAGCTGAATATAGTATCTTGATACTATCTAGTCAAATATGACAAAGACAAAGTTATTAAAGCTGTTATGTTTAGAAATGTGTTGAAAAAAAATCTTCCTTCCGTTAAACAGAATTGGGGAAAAAATATACAGGGGGGCTAATAATTCTGACTACAATAGTACATAGAGCATCTGATAGATTTAACACTGATGTCGTGATTGTGATTGCAGAGAAACAGGTGATTGGTCTGGTGGAGAATCAGAGCGACTGGTACCTGGGCAATCTGTGGAAAAATCACAACCCTGGCCAGCCCTGGGACGAGGCTTTAACACCGGTGAGGACATGCAGATTGACTGTGATTTACACTGCATACATGATTGTCATTGCCAGTGGAATTACACCGAAAATCAGTTTGATTTGTGATTCGACTAAATAAATTTGAAAAGGGGAAAACAAAAGTAAACAAAAACTAATGCTGACGATACACTGGACAACTTTTTGAGCAATGTTGCCAGGTTATTTTGCAAAGCGATATTGCTTGGTTACATTTCTATGAAGAATGGACAACAATATTTTATCTGTAACCCATTGCCTATTAATTTCCTAATTAGTTACCACGTGTCTCACCTGGTTGCCATAGCAACATTGGTCAAAAAGATGCCCTGGGGTGTAGTTTCTGAAAACCACCGTTAGCCAACTGAGGCCGCAAGTTCTGTCGTTACAAACATACTTTGTTAATTTGACGTTTCCCAAATCCATCGCTTCAACGAATCTGCATCACAAACTTGTATGCTTGCAACTACACCTCTGGAGCTGTAGCAAGAAACATAGTTCCTGGCTGTGTTATTCCCAGTTATCACCCCTATGCCCTATTCCTTTGAACAATCTAACATTTAAACTTGGAATGATTAAAAAAAGCATTAAGGTCATCTCTCTTAGGTGTAATTTGTTTCAAAGTATTTTACAGTTCAGTTTAGCGATCTTAATGTTTACAATTGCGTTCCCTTCGCAGTGCACTTTGAAAACATTGATGCCATTTGGACCACAGTCGTGGCTCATGACGAAAGCGATAGGTGGCCTGCAATTTAAAGGCAGAATTTACATTCAATCTCCAAAGCTTGTGAAAACAAAATATATAGCATACGTTAATGCTTTTAATTTATAGTAGGTTATTTATTTTTATTTATAAGTATCTGTACTGTATATGACATGGGCCTGTTGGTTAGAAGATTTCTGCCAGGGTTTGACTGTCAAATTGTAAAAGTAAATAAACAATATCCTACATAATAATAATAAAATAATAATAATAATAATATTTTTAATATTTTTATATTTTATATTATTATTATTATTGTCATTCCTAATAAATAGTCTTCTATAAATAAGGCCTACAACCATTAGTGATTTATTTGATTTGTATATGAGATTAGAATACCTGTTAGCTAACTGATTTTATATGTCCTACATGTGTCGTTTACATTTCTTTCACTTAATATGGAAAGCGAGTGCATGTTTTTATCGAAACTAATATTGGATTTTTTCTTAAATGCGCTTTTTTATATTTGTTGTCTTGACTTTTTGTCATTAAATTTTTCACAGTGTCTGTAAAAATACTGGGTTCCCCACTACTCCTTCATGTTGCCCCAACACAAATTAATAAAGTTAACTCGATCGTTTAAACAAATTTAGTGGACAGAACATAAATCATTTAAGTTGTCCCCCTAAAAACCTGAGTTGTTTTAACTTATTTTAAATAAGTAGTTTGAACAAGCAGCTAAAGTCATTTTTGAGTGTAAAACTAAGGCTAAAAGGTCACAAAACCTTTGCATTAGCTGAAATAAAATAGAAAATATTCACAATTAAATTAAAAACTAAATGAAACTTGCAAAAGTCAATGAATGGGAATTGAAATAAAATAACAATTAGCTAAATAAAATAAAATCTAACAAAAGCGTTGATGAAACTAACTGAAGCTATAGACTAATATTAACAGAAAATGTACAAACTGTGCCAAAAGAAAACTCAATTAAAAATACAAATCTATAATAATCTTGACATGTACCATCATTTATTTAATAACACTGAATAACTGCTTATGGAGGGCTCTCTAAGGTTGCTTTAATACTCTTAGATGCTAATATAATATTTTTCTATTTAAATATATTTAGAAATGTAATTTATTTATGTGTGTTTGAAAGCATCAATACTCCTTATGCTGATTCAGTCATTAATTATTTATTTATTATTAGCGCTTAATAATTAATATGGTTCTCATAAATTATTAACATTCAGAACAGTTTTACTTCTTAACATGTTTCAAAAATAGATGAGGTTCGAAGTATAGTGTGTATTTAGAATCAAAATCTTTGTAACATCAAAACATGTCTTTTAATATCAGGTTTTTTTAATGCTAAAAAGTACCTCAAAATTGTACTGTAAGTGTTATTAACTTACATTTTTGACCAAAAAAAATATTAAGCATCAAGCCAACCACAACTAGACATGGTTTATGAAGAGCAAATTAGATTAATAGAAGGATTTATCAATGATGCTAATAATATTTTAAAATAATACATTTAAATTCAAATGAGTTAAAAAATGACAAATTACAAAATTTTACTAAATATATTTTTGTGATTTTTTTTTTGTGATATTTAAAATGATATTTTTCTTTAAATCTTTCTCTTGATTTTGTCATGTTTATTAAGATGTTATTTATATTTTTCCACAACATATTAATTGGGGTGTACAAATATGGACTTTGATCTAGATTTTGTTGTAATGTACATGCACAAACATATTATTTTAAAGCACGTTGTGGAAAATATTAATTTAAAAGAGAGATCGGCAAGTGGTGTGCTCATTTATGTTGACCACTGCATACACTTCAAAAAAATTCTCGGTCCCACACAATCAATTTGTGTTGGGACAACTTAAAGGAATTAAGTTAACTCAAAGTTTAAAGTGGATTAAACATAAAAATTAAGTTGTCCTAAAAACCCTTAAGAATTGTGTTGTTTCAGCTCATTTTAAATAAGTAGTTTGATCAAGCAGCAAAAATATGTTTTTGAGTGTATAAGAAAAGGAGAAACAGAAATTATAATTATTATGATTTTATTATTATATAATAGAAGTTTGTTTATTTATTTATTATATTATTATAATTTTAGGATTTGTATTTTTCCTTAAATTTACAAATTGCACATTAAACACATCAAATAAAAACATAGAAAAAAGCCTTTACACTGTAAACTGTGAATAGCTACTTAATGCAAGTAAACCAATTGCCTTAAAAGCAACAAGTTGACTTTACAAAAATAATGTAAGTAAACCCATTGTAACTTGAAAGTGTTAAGTTGACTTAATTTTTATAATTATACAACTTTGTACTCACTTAAAAAAGTAAACTAATCAATATTTTTCAATATTTTATATATATATATATATATTTATATATATATATATATATATATTTATATATATATTTATATATATATATATATATATTTATATATATATATATATATTTTATATATATATATATATATATATATATATATATATATATATATACATACATATATATATATATATATTATATATATATATATATATATGTATATATATGTATGTATGTATATATATATATATATATATATATTATATATATATATATATAATATATATATATATACTGTATATATATATATATATATATATATATATATATATATATATATATATATATATATATATATTCAGCTTTTCTGTATCTAGCAAAATGACAGTAACTAAAATAAATCTGCTCTTCCAGACTTCAGTGTGTCTTCTAAATTCAATACAGTCTATAATTGTAGATTTTAAACACCTAATAAAGCACCAAATAAGTAATATTGTAATAATTACAGTAATTATTTGAAAACAGACTTGCTAAAATAGTCTGACACTGTAAAAAGTAATTAGTTGACTTTAAAAAAGTAGGTACAATTCGCATAATTATAAAAATTTTATTAACTTAACAGTTCCAAGTTACAATGGGTTTACTTACATTATTTTTGTGGAGTCAACTTGTTACTTTTAAGGCAATTCGTTTACTCGCTTTAAGTAACGAATCACTTTTTATAGTGTAGACTTCATGAAATCTACACTGTAAAGAAATCAGGGTTCTACACAATTCATTCACATTGTCCCAACACAAATCTCTTAAGTTAATGTATCTAATTTTAAGTGGATTGAACTTAAAACAATTAAGTTTCCCCCCAAAAATCTCCAGAATTGTTGTTTCAGCTCATTTTAAATAAGTGTAAATAAGTTTTAGCTCATTTTAAATTAGTTTGAAAAAGAAGCATTTTTTGAGTGTAAAGATATCTTAGTTTATTGGGATTATTCAGGAGTAAAGCAAGTTATAAAGCTACCAATTTTAGGCACAATTGACTAATAAACTAATATGAGCCTTAAAGTCTGCATGAGCTGGAAGCTGCAATCGTTTTTTCCCATATTGTGATGCAGTTCCTAGAGACACAGAATATTAAATGAGTAACAGTGGGTGTGGCTTGTTTTTTTCTACTGCGAGCTGATTGGATGTAGTAAAGTAGGCATTTCATTCAGAAAGATCAGGAAAAGGGTGTGGGGAGAGTTATTACAACCTAACAGACACCTCCTCCTCCTCACCAGCTCTGTTTGTTGTCAAAACTGACAGCTGGAGGGGCGTGGTTAAGTGTGTTATCCCCGCCCAATACCTCAGACAAACATAATCTGAGAATTTAACTCAAAACAAACAGTGCATTTTAAGATTTCAATTTCAGATTACAAGGACAAACTATTTTAATGACATGCACAGATTATTGTTCACCACAAACTAGCAATGTGAGCAAACAAAATCAAGATGTTAGATTTTCTTCCATGTGTACTTTAAGAAAAGTTCACACAGACTTGATCACTTCTAAATGTAACACATGATTATGCTGCATGTTATTTGACTAAGAACACAAAGAATAGTGTGTGCACTGGGCTGCATTTGCACAACAGGTGTTTGTTGACTCTGCAGGTGTGATTTTACTGTACCTGGAGAGGCTGCGGCGGATGGGCTGGGAACAGATGTGGAGACTGACAGCAGAGAGAGAGCTGATGAGCATGCTTTCCACATCCCTCGCAGATCAGGTTCATGTCCTTCAGCAACAATACAACACTTTAATTCACAGTTGAAGTACTGCTGAACAATGCATTTTATAATGAAAAATAATTCTTATATTATTGTTTTGTGTTTTGCAGGATATATTCAACGCTTTCATCAAACAGAACCCGGTGCTAGTGCATCAGCTTCCGTGTTTCTGGAACGTTCAGTTATCAGATCACACTCGCTCTGAACAGTGTTACACTGAAGTGTCCGATCTAAAGGTAACAGCATATATAGGAGAATATTTCAACCCACACTCATTCATTTCTGCTCAAAATTGTGTCACTTTGCAGTTTCGAGTTTGCTCTAATATTACACATTTACAGGAACTGTGCGTTCACACTGAAATCGGCCCTGGCGACAACACTGTCTTCCTTCAGCTCCAGCGGCGAGAGCGTCAAAATTTGCTACACTGATCTCGTATTTAAAGGGGCCGTTGCAGCATTTCAGTTACATTCCTGCATAAAACATGCTTTCTAGCGTGAAAATGTTGCGCACTTCTTACCAAACTCATTTAACAATGGAAGATGAAGTTGCATGTGGTGTGAGTTTGCTTTGCTCCACTTAATTATCCAAAGTGTCCATATGTCTGAAATATTCTGAAGCAGCAATACTGTTTTGTACTGTTGCATGAGATTCCTGCGTTTTAAAGATAAATATATATATATATATATATATATATATATATATATATATATATATATATATATATATATATATATATATATATATATATATATAAATATATATATATATATAACATTAATGCACATCAGTAACTCGCTAGTAACTTATTTAATGCATGTTCCTGTAAGAAAACATTGTAAATAATTGAATATCTGGCGACCGCAATAATCAAACCCCTGGGAACAACTGTGGTCGGAACCAAAGTTCACAGGTCTGTGTTCTCTGAACTCCTCTCAAGCGGTGGACTTCTTCACTCTGATTGCTTTTCGCCGAACCGGGTCATAGCTTATTACCATAAAGTTGACTTGATTTCAACTCTCCTAGATGCCCACACCGGCGAAGACGCGTCCAGCTGCTTTTCGCCGCCGGCTCTCATAGAAAATGAATGGCTTCCGGCTACTTTGACGCTCTTGCCGCTTTCGGTGTGAACGTACGATAATAACTACACACAACTCTGCGCCATGACATACGATAAAACGCATCGTTCCAACATTCCAAACAAGATTTTTTGTATTTGAAATGCTTTCTATTATAGTGACATCACAGCAGAACAACAGCATATACTGTTATGACAAAGATCACCACAGGTCAGGGGACTCAAACTCAATTTGGCGGGGGGCCATATCCGTGACTGACAAGAACCGTTTAAACATTTAAGCATAATTTAAAAAAAGTGGAAACCTGTTGTAATTGATACACTCATTCATTCTTTCCTTCTTTTTGTTTCTCGTTGTACACATTTAAGGGGTAGTTTAAATTGCTATGAAAATATTACAGCATATTAAAACTTTTGACGATCAACTTCCTTTGTTTCCTTTTTGCAAACCAGCAGCTCTGCCGTTAGCTTGAACTGTTGTTAGCTGCTGTGCAGCAGGGGGCAGGTGTGTCGCGTGAAGATTGACAGGTCACTGAGCCAGTGGCAGCAAAAAGAGTGCAATAACACAGCCACCGACCAGTAGAGCAAAAATCATGCAGCCATTGGCTAAACTCTCTGTCAGGCAAACTACTGGAAGCAGGAAGTAACTTCTGTAACTGATTGATAGCAATGGCTGTTTCTCAATTCCAAGAACGCAGAGAACAGGCTTGCGTTCTTGTGCAGACCGGTCTTGCCAGGTGTGCTCGGAAGAACGAACTCGGGAGACCACTAAAACAGAGAATGCGTCCTGTGAGGTTGCTGCTAGATCGGATACGTTTGCGGCCGGAAGTTAGCGAGAATTATTTCTATTATTTATTAAGTTACTCATATTTTATTCATGTCTACCCCCACCCCACCCCTATACCCAACCATCACAGTAACATAAAAACAGTAGCTGTACCGAGTATTATTTATGTTATCTATTAAATCACCCAACCCTAAAGCCAACCATCGGTTGTAACACCGTTATACAGTGTCATAAGAAATGCTGCTATATTACTGCGCATATTGCACTTCCGGCCGGCACATATCCGATCTAGTCTTTACCGTCCCGTTCTTTCTGATGGTCACGTGACCTTCACGTGTTTTAAATGAAAAATTATTTAAACATTACAGCATTCATACAATGATTTAGTTTTTTCCCCTTTTCAAAATATATCCTATTCATAAAAACATTATAAATATATATTGCACAATACAAATAAAACTGATTTTAATACAAATTTCAGCAAATAAACACCCATAATGTGTTCATTCCTTTATTAAGATTTTCATACTAATGTTTAAATTCACTGTTTCATTTAGGGAAACTCCTAAGATAAATAAGTTATTTCTCTGAACTTTAATAATAAATCTATATAAAAGGCTGTGCTTCCCACCTCCAGTTGCAATGACTTCTGGGACTTCTCGACTTCAGATTGATGTTGTACCCCAATGTCATGGGATGTTGCACCTTGTTTAGAAATGAAAATCGGGTTGATGTCAGAACCCGTCAGGCCGATGTCAATGTCCAACTTCGGACAGGTGGTTACTTTCTAAATAAACCTAATAACAACAAAATATCAACATCTAATAATGTTACAGCTTGATATTGTGTGGACGTTACCCCTATGACGTCTATTAGATGTTGGATTTTGGTTGCCATTCCTGACGAATAAATGTCAGTATTTGACGTCAATATGACGTTGGTTTAAGATGTTGGCTCATCTAGGATTTTGGTCACTTCCAACACAACCTAAAATCAACCAAATATCAACATCATTTTACGTTGTTATTGGTCATCAAAATAACATTGTTTAGACGCTGGCAACCTAAATCTAACTTATATTAACATCTTGTGACATTGTGTGTCTGCTGGAAACTATAGTGAACTGATAAACTGTGATATATACTGTAGTATACTTTAGATTTACCACAGTGGTGTATTGTAGTATAATAAACCCCATAGTTGTAGAAAAATACACCATTGGGTGATTTGTTTATATTATTATAGTTGTTGTGTTACTATAACAACTATAGCATCATCACAACAGATTAATTCATGTACTTTACTATGGTATGGTTCAAAACACTATACTATTGACTGTAAATTACTATAGTTTTTTTTTTTTCAGATGGGATGTGTTGGTCACATGTTGACAATCGTCAATGACAAGATGATTAAGCAAATTTCATGATCAAACCAGATCTAACATTAATATATAAGATGATGAGACATTAAATATCATTTTAATAACAGTGTTAAATATTTGGATATATACAAATATATGTACACATACTGTAGATATGTGCTATGCTGCATCAGTTACATCGTTGAATCAGTACATCAGTTTTCAAATCATACACAGTTCTACAGTTTTTAACTGTATCCACACGAAAGTGGGTCCTCATCAATATATGATCTGGCCTGTATCGTAATATGTGTGAAAAGTAAAGGAACATTTTACTGTCTCAAGTGTTAATTTCAGTTGAAAACTGCAGTGAAATCTGTATATATAAAAAAGAATGTTATCCCAATGAGCACTGGTTGGACTTTGTAGGTCTCATGGGTGTAAACGACCCAACTGACCCACAGAAATGAAGACTAACGATTGGTTCAAAGTGAAAAGGGTCCCCTTAATTGGTTCAGTTTGCTTTAATCATTGCCAAATTCGTTGTGTTTGTTTTACAAATTGTCTCTAATGCAAATGTTCACCCAACCGTCACATTCATTTCCTGTCAGCGTTCCATTTCAGTATGGAAATAATGTCTTTGAAGTTGTTTATTGCTCAGCTTTATTACTTCCTCCGCAGGTCATTCACTGGAACTCTCCTAAAAAGCTGAGGGTGAAAAACAAGCATGTGGAGTTTTTCCGAAATCTTTACTTGACGTTCCTGGAGTATGATGGGAATCTTCTGCGACGGGAGCTGTTCGGATGTCCCAGTCAAGCCAGCTCAGAGAGCACAGTGGTGGGCTACTTCATTATGCAGGATATTATACAGTCTTGTTTTGAAATAACATGCACGCAGTGTCTCTATTAGAGATTTAACATGATGAAAAATTAATAGTGTGATTATAGCGACTAAAATTAATAAGGTTGTCAGTATTGTTATGGTTTTGTTAAAATGACCTGAAAATGTCACACACACTTAAAGGGATATTTCAACTCAAAATTAAAATTTACTCACTATTTACTTACGCTCAAGTGGATTCAAACCTTTATGAGTTTCTTTCTTCTGTTGAACACTGAAGAAGATATTTTGAAGAAAGCTGAAAACCTGTAACTATTGGCGTCCATAGTATTTGTTTTACCTACTATGGATGTCAATGGTTTTTGTTTTTCTCCAAAATATCTTTTTTGTGTTCAACAGTAGAAAGAAACTCATAAAGGTTTGAAATAAGTAAAGGGAGAGTAATTGATGACAGAATTTTCGTCTTTAGGTGACTTATCCCTTTCCATCAAGGTATTCCACCAAGTTTTGCATCTGAAAATGAACAAACAACAAATAAAATTAGCAGCTTTTTTATTTTTTTGTGGAGAAAACACATGAATCCTGCATTTTGGATTTCTTTATATATGTTTGTATTATTTTGTGTACATTTTATATGTACATTAGATTTTATTACTCAGAATTGTTTGTTTTACCTGCACTTGGAAAATTACCTCACATGGATACACGTTTACTTGTTTTTCACAAAACTGCATGAAGCTCCTTTGTAAAAGCCGAAACCGGGTGTTCGGTTTGACAAAAATATCTCATTGCGATTTTTCTCTCTGCGATTAATTTTTCAATTTAAGACAAATCTCAGCTCATTATCCTCAATAGTTTGTATTTTAACTATATATATATATATATATATATATATATATATATATATATATATATATATATATATATATATATATATATATATATATATATATATATATATATATATATATATATATCTTCAGAACGCAGCAGCACGAGTGGTCTTTGATGAACCCAAAAGAGCACATGTCACTCCGCTACTCACCCGTTTGCACTGGCTGCCAGTTGCTGCTCGCATCAAATTCAAAGCTCTGATGTTTGCTTACAAAGCGACCTCTGGCTTTGCTCCTTCTTATCTGCTCTCACTTCTGCAGATTTATATGCCCTCCAGAAACTTGCGTTCTGTGAATGAACGTCGCCTCGTTGTTCCATCCCTAAGAGGGAAGAAATCACTTTCCCGAACTCTCGCATTCAATCTGCCCAGTTGGTGGAATGAACTCCCTAACTACATCAGAACAGCAGAGTCACTTGCTGTCTTCAAGAAACGACTAAAAACTCAACTATTTAGTTTCCCTTTCCTTCCTAATCTGCAACTGCCTCTCTGGCTAACTGTACACTAACTGTACTCTCTCTCTCTCTCTCTCAAAAAAAAAATTACATTACTAATGCTTTGCTTCTTAGACTTTACACACCTGAAACTTGTCTATAGCACTTGTTCACTGCTGCTCTTATAGTTGTGTAAATTGCTTCCTTGTCCTCATTTGTAAGTCGCTTTGGATAAAAGCGTCTGCTAAATGACTAAATGTAAATGTATATATATATATATATATATATATATTTATGGCAACACTAAGTTTAAATTAGAATTCACAACATTTACTTGTGGCTTATTACCTGCCTTTTGTTGCGATATTGATTGTTTTATTGCACTTATTAAAGATTATCCTAATTTATTGATCTAAAAGCTTAGTAAATCTAATGGTTTATCAATGGTTTGGTAATAATTAGAATAAATTAATTTAATAACTAAATTAAATAATTTAGTTGTACATTAAAATAAAGTGTAAGCATATTTATTTATTAACCATCTTTATAAGCATGCATTTAGATTGCATCCTTTTCTGATTATCTAATTGCAATATTACTGGATTTATTGAGAGTTTTAAAAGGCTCCAAGTTTGTCATTTTAACAAAATAATAGTGTCTCAAGAATATCTCTGTAAAGTTTCAGGTCAAAATACCCATCAGATCGTTTATTATGTCCAGTGAAAATGTCCGTTTTTGGGTCAAAGGGAATTGTATCTGTTTTTGTGCCTGCGCCTTTAAATGCAAACGAGCTAGTTCTCCCCGCCCACTTTTCGTTGTTTCACTTCAGATGTCAGGATGTCAGGATAAACACAGAAAAAAAGTCAGACAGCAATTCAATTCATCTTTATTTCTATGGCGCTTTTTACAATGTAGATTGTGTCAAAACAGCTTAACATTGAAGTTCTAGTAAACTGAAACCGTTTCAGTTTAGTTTTCAGAGTTGAAGTTCAGTTTAGTTCAGTTCAGACAAGTCTTGATGAAATAGAGTGCCTCTTTCACAAATACCACAGTAAGATGAATAAGGGCGTACTCACACTATGTACAGTACTTTATGTATTTTATTTTTATATACAAAGAATAGAACAATGAGCTTTACAGTGTTGAGAATAAGTTGCTCATTGCTCACTCTATTTCTTGAGAGAACAAGAAGCAAAAGCAATGTTTTATGGTCGTACGCCGGATCATTCTAAATAAGTAATGAGTCACCATGTCAGCTCAGCCTTGAGTTTGGAGAAGGAAAATCAGCATCTTAAATTCTCAAAGGGCGACATGACATGATCCTGCATGGTCTGCCCTCCTCGACATAGCTGATGAAATGAGATTATTCTTCTTTCTTTGCAGCTCCAGCAAGCTCTAGAGGAGTTAGATGAGGACGACCAGTGCTATGACTTCCGGAGGGAGCGGATCATGCTGCACAGGGTACACCTCTACTTTCTGCAGTACGAATACAGTCCTGCAGATGATGGCACGGACATCACGCTGGTCGCTCAGCTCTCCATGGACAGGTCCACACTCAAACTTTTGATAATGATGATGCAATTTAATCATATACATGAAGTGTCAAAAACGATGTTGTTCACTGTTGCTCTTATAGATGTGTAAATTGCTTCCTTGTCCTCATTTGTAAGTCGCTTTGGATAAAAGCGTCTGCTAAATGACTAAATGTAAATGTAAATGAACATGGTGCAGAAATCTCACTTAACAAATCAGCTTTTGTCTCTTGGATTTGATTGCAATTACATTTATTTAGAGCTCTTTTACATTTATTTTTAGCCCTCCTGAATTTTTAGCCCCCTGTATATTTCTTGTCTTAATTTCTGTTTAACTGAAAGAAGATTGTTTTCAACACATTTCTAAACATAATAACAATTAGTCCTGTAGACAATCGGGAAAAAATTGCTTAAGAGAGCTAATTATATTAACTTTAAAATGTTTTTTAAAAAATTAAAAACTCTGTTTATTCTATCTGAAATAAAACAAATAAGACTTTCTGCAGAAGAAAAAAATATGATCAGACATACTGTGAAAATTTCCTTGCTCAGTTAAACATCATTTGAGAAATATAAAAAAAATAAATAAATAAATAAAAGGGGGGCTAATAATTCTGACGACAACTGTATATATATATATATATATATATATATATATATATATATATATATATATATATATATATATATATATATATATATATATATATATATATATATATATATATATATATACACTCAGCATAATTGAGTACACCCCATTTTTATACATTTTTCAGTGAATATAGGCAATATATTTTGGTGCATTTAAACAAACACATTTATTAAACAGAGACATTTATTAAAATAATATTTTAGTCATCAAACATATTTAGAAATTGAAAGAAAATACAATTAAATTCAAGCAAAATATTGGAAACAAAAATTGCAATCTACAAATTTTTTTTGCTACTTTTGATTTTCCACTTTTTAAAATTTCTATTTAGAATTTTTCTCTAACATATTAATTCAGCTGTACTAGTTTTTGGACTATTATCGTAAGTTATTTTGTTAGATAAGCTTCAAATTTGGCTACAGTACTGACTAATCTAATGTATATGCACAAATATAATATTGTATATCTTCCTATTAAAAATATGAATTTAGAAGATAGATTTGTGAGGGGTGTACTTATATATGCTGAGCACTGTATATATAATGAAATACTGTGATCAATTTGAATTACATCCAATTGTTGAAAACAAATAAAACAATCGCAAGAGGCTAATAATTTTTGCCTGTATTATTTAAAGACATAGAAATACACACAAAATATATTTTAACACACAATAACACATATTTTCTATTTTTATATATGAAGAGTCCAGATGCAAACACTTCTAAATCAAAGAAAACTATTATAATTTTTAAACCACTAAAAGGTTTTTGCATCTGAACTGTTCATTGAATAATAATAATAATAATAATAATAATAATAATAATAACAATAATAATAATAATAATAATAATAATAATAATAATAATAATAATAATAACAATAATAATAATAATAATAATAATAATAACAATAACAATAATAAAAATAACAACAATAATAATAATAATAATAAAAATAATAATAATAATAATAATAATAATAATAATAATAATAATAACAACAATAATAATAATAATAATAATAATAAATAACAATAATAATAATAATAAATATTATTATTAATAATAATAATAATAATAATAATAATAATAATAATAATCACAAAGTTTAAGATATTTCACCTCAGAAACTTGTAATTAATTTTCCAAATAATGTTAAAGTGAATCCATTTTTTAAATTAGAATATAATTTTTAAAATCATTTCAATTGTTTAATTTTAATAATTTCAAATCATTTTAAAGTCAACATTTTTTTGAAGTTTAAAATTAGTATTTTCTCATTTCAGCAGTTTAATTTTAATTTACTTGTATTTAATCATGTCTGTAGTTCCTAATTTATTTCAGAGATTTAATTCTCTCTACTGAGCTTTGATTTTACCAAAGCATTCTTCCTTTTTAAAAAATAGGATTGCTAAACAGGATACCAGTGTTGTTTACGTTTGAAGCTATGTAGCATGAATTGAAAGTGGTGTAGAGAAGATCCCAACATGCTATGTAATCTACTGAAAGCTTGCTCTCCCGCTTTGAACATTTTACAAAGAAAGACTTCAAGTACATGGCCAAATGTTGATGCAAGACACTCTGTATGTGTCCACAGACTGCAGATGCTGGAGGCCATCTGCAAACACTGGGAAGGCCCCATTAGTTTGGCCCTGTACATGTCGGACGCTGAGGCCCAGCAGTTTCTGCGGTACGCTCAGGCCTCCGAAGTCCTCAAAAACCGCAAGAATGTGGGCTATCACATCGTCTACAAGGAGGGTCAGTTCTACCCAGTCAACCTGGTGCGTAATGTGGCGCTTCGCAACGTCAACACACCCTATGTTTTCCTGACCGATGTTGACTTTCTGCCCATGTACGGCCTCTATGATTACCTCAGGTAAGCTGTGCATTTAAAGTTCTTGCTGCTTTACTTTTTTTAGTAGAATCAAATAAACGTTTCTAGTCACCTCAACTTAAAGCAATCTGACTAAAAAATATTAAGTTAAATTTTGTATAACTTAAAAAATTCAGTTGACACCTGATTAACTTATTAAATAAGTTAAATCAGCATAAAAAATATTTGTTGTCTTGACTTTTTGTCATTACATTTTTTTTACAGTGAGGGTTAGTTTGCACAAAAATGAAAATATTGTAGTACCGTTAAATAAAAAATCGTGATTAACTGCATCCAAAATAAAAGTTTGTATTTACATTACGTGTGTGTACTTGTGCATAAATATTGTATATAAAAATATGTCAAATAAAAAATATGAAAACTAAATATTTACATTTATATTTAGAGAACTGCATTCCACTAATTTTAATTTGTACGTATTAATAAATATTTTCTTAAATATATACATGTATTTTTGTATTTCATAATCACATACAAAATAAAAGTTTGTATTTACATTACGTGTGTGTACTTGTGCATAAATATTGTATATAAAAATATGTCAAATAAAAAATATGAAAACTAAATATTTACATTTATATTTAGAGAACTGCATTCGGCATAATTATTTAATTTGTACGTATTAATAAATATTTTCTTAAATATATACATGTATTTTTGTATTTCATAATCACATACAAAATAAAAGTTTGTATTTACATAACGTGTGTGTACTTGTGCATAAATATTGTATTTAAAAAATGTCAAATAAAAAATACAAACTAAATATTTACATTTATATTTAGAGAACTGCATTCGACATAATTATTTAATTTGTACGTATTAATAAATATTTTCTTAAATATATACATGTATTTTTGTATTTCATAATCACATACAAAATAAAAGTTTGTATTTACATAACGTGTGTGTGTGTGTGTGTGTGTGTGTGTGTGTGTGTGTGTGTGTATGTGTGTACTTATGCATAAATATTGTATGTAAAAAATATGTCAAATAAAAAATATGAAAACTAAATATTTACATTTATATTTAGAGAGCTGCAATCGACATAATTATTTAATTTGTACATATTAATAGACATTTTCTTAAATATATACATGTATTTTGTATTTTATAATCGCATACAAAATAAAAGTTTTTAATGTATTTAATGCTTTAATTTCAATCTTAATAAGGTTCGAAAAGTGCTTCGGTTTTAGATAAAGGGCCTGAAACTGCTTGAAAATATTTTGTTTTGCTTTTATAATTTCTTTTACTAAATAGGTAATAATGAACTATTTCAATAAAATAAAATATATCTTTTTGCATTTCCATAAAATGAAATCTAGATTTTTTTTAATAGATAAGAATAAATTGTATATAATCAGACAAATTATGTATGAACACCCCCTCTTCAGAATATAGATATGAATATAATGGTGAAGTCTAGTTTAAGTACAATAAGTGCTGCTAAAATGGAGATTTAAGGCTTAGTGAATGAGAGAAAAAAACACATTTTAGGTAAACAGCCTTTAAAAATAAGTATCATAATTGCATAAAATGTGGTAAAAGAAGCACTTTTAAGTGTACATTAGAATTTTTTTTACATGAGAGGAAAAAAAAACACAAAAAAAGCCAAAATTGGCAGGTTGATGAAAAACTGTGCCTCACTTTCTTCTAATGGATACATTTCTGTACTACGTCTCAGCATTTTTTTTGTTTTTGTTTTTTTCCATGTAGAAAAAGTATAGTCCAGCTGGACATGGCCAATACCAAGAAGGCTCTGGTTGTGCCTGCCTTTGAGACGTTGAGATATCGCCTTTCCTTCCCCAAATCCAAAGCAGAGCTGCTGTCTATGCTGGACATGGGGACTCTCTACACCTTCAGGTACAGCAGGCATTCAAAATATCCATATCGCCAGAATGATTACTACAGATAATCAACACAAAGTGTCAGTGATAAAGACGAGAAACATTCTTGTAAAATAGCTGATAAAACACTTTTTTTTCTTTATATTTCATTCATTTCATTTATAAAAATATTATTTCTGTATTTATGTTGGTTTACATGGTTTTGTTATTTTTATATATAAAAATGTTACATTGAGATGTTTAAATAATAATAATAATAATAATAATAATAATAATAATAATAATAATAATAATAATAATAATAATAATAATAATAATAATAATAATAATAAACGCATTGCTAACCCTTTATTTAAATTTATTAATAATAATAACAGCAATAATAATAATAATAATAATAATGATATTGCTAATAATAATAAACACATTGCTAACCCTTTATTTAAATTTATTAATAATAATAATAGCAATAATAATAATAATAATAATAATAATAATAATATTAATAATAATAATAAACACATTGCTAACCCTTTATTTAAATTAATTATTATTATTATTGATAATAATAATAATAATAATAATGATAACAATAATAATAATTATTATTATTATCATTTATTATTATTATTAATATTATTATTAATATTGTGATAAATAATAATAATCAAAATAGATAAAAATATTATTGATGATTATTATGATCATATACAAAATAATAATAATAATGATGATGATGATTATTATTATTATTATTATAACAATAATCATAATAAAATAATAATTAACAGCTAATAATAATAATAATAATTAAAACAATAATAATAATAATTATTATTATTATCATCATCATCATCATCATTATTATTGTTATTATTATTATCATTATTGCTATTATTATTATTATCATCATCATCATCATCATCATCATCATCATCATCATCATCATTATTATTATTATGAGGATTATGATGATGATAGATACTAATAATGATACTACTAATAAATAATAATAATATTAATGACTATTATTATATAAATATGAATAATCATAATGTTAATGATTATTGTTATGATTATAACAATAATTATAATAAATTAATAATACAAATGCTAATAATAATAATAATAACAACAATAATCATGATGATAATAATAATAATAATAATAATAATAATAATAATAATAATAATAATAACAATAATAATAATAATGATAACAAATGTAAAATAAAGCAATGTGTAATAACATTTATCTTACTGCCAGTGCACTTTATTAATTATTTATTTATATTATCTTGTAGTGCAACTGTTTTATCTGAACTAATCTTTCTATTAAGTGATACTGATGTAATAGATTGCATAAAATTAATCATCATGCCACAGAGTCACAATTAAAAGATTCATAACTGTAAGCCATGGCACTTCAGGTGGCTAAAATTCATATTCCTTTACTAATTCTTCATCTCCTGAATTGCAGGTATCATGTCTGGACAAAGGGTCACGCGCCAACCAATTATGCCAAATGGAGAACAGCCACGACACCATACAAGGTGGAGTGGGAGGCGGATTTTGAGCCGTATGTTGTCGTGCGCAGAGACTGTCCCGAGTATGACCAGAGATTTGTTGGCTTTGGCTGGAACAAAGTTTCCCATATCATGGAGCTTGATGCTCAGGTAAGATTTTAAAGGAGACCTATTATACCCTTTTATACACTGACATTATTTTCAGCAGGTACAGTGTGAAAACTGTTATGGCAGATGGCTGCTTCTATATATGAACACAGCAAAACTGACTGTGTTCAGTGTGTGTTCGATGTGATCAGATACTCCCAACCCAAAACTGACTGTGTTTGGTGTGTGTTCGATGTGATCAGATACTCTCAACGCAAAACTGACTGTGTTCTGTGTGTGTTTGATGTGATCAGCCACTCTCAATGCAAAACTGACTGTGTTCAGTGTGTGTTCGATGTGATCAGATACTCTCAACCCAAAACTGACCGTGTTCAGTGTGTGTTCGATGTGATCAGATACTCTCAACGCAAAACTGACTGTGTTCAGTGTGTGTTCAATGTGATCAGATACTCTCAACGCAAAACTGACTGTGTTCAGTGTGTGTTCGATGTGATCAGATACTCTCAACCCAAAACTGACTGTGATTGGTGTGTGTTCGATGTGATCAGATACTCTCAACGCAAAACTGACTGTTCAGTGTGTGTTCGATGTGATCAGATACTCTCAACGCAAAACTGACTGTGTTCTGTGTGTGTTTGATGTGAGCAGATACTCTCAACGCAAAACTGACTGTGTTCGGTGTGTGTTCGATGTGATCAGATACTCTCAACGCAAAACTGACTGTGTTCAGTGTGTGTTCGATGTGATCAGATACTCTCAACGCAAAACTGACTGTGTTCAGTGTGTGTTCGATGTGATCAGATACTCTCAACGCAAAACTGACTGTGTTCAGTGTGTGTTCGATGTGATCAGATACTCTCAACGCAAAACTGACTGTGTTCAGTGTGTGTTCGATGTGATCAGATACTCTCAACGCAAAACTGACTGTGTTCAGTGTGTGTTCGATGTGATCAGATACTCTCAACCCAAAACTGACTGTGTTCAGTGTGTGTTTGATGTGATCAGCCACTCTCAACGCAAAACTGACTGTGTTCAGTGTGTGTTCGATGTGATCAGATACTCTCAACCCAAAACTGACTGTGTTTGGTGTGTGTTCGATGTGATCAGATACTCTCAACGCAAAACTGACTGTGTTCAGTGTGTGTTCGATGTGATCAGATACTCTCAACCCAAAACTGACTGTGTTCAGTGTGTGTTCGATGTGATCAGCCACTCTCAACGCAAAACTGACTGTGTTCAGTGTGTGTTCGATGTGATCAGATACTCTCAACCCAAAACTGACTGTGTTTGGTGTGTGTTCGATGTGACCAGATACTCTCAACCCAAAACTGACTGTGTTCAGTGTGTGTTCGATGTGATCAACCACTCTCAGCGCAAAACTGACTGTGTTCGGTTTATGTTCAATGTGATCAGATACTCTCAACGCAAAACAGACTGTGTTCGGTGTGTGTTCAATGTGATCAGATACTCTCAACACAAAACTGTCTGTGTTCGGTTTATGTTAGATGTGATCAGCCACTCAACGCAAAACTGACTGTGTTCGGTGTGTGTTCGATGTGATCAGATACTCTCAACGCAAAACTGACTGTGTTCAGTGTGTTCGATGTGGACAGATACTCTCAACGTAAAACTGACTGTGTTCTGTGTGTTCGATGTGATCAGCCACTCCCAACGCAAAAAGTGCGTTCGGTGTAATCGGCCTAAATCTGTATTTTTGGGTGAACTTTCAATTAACTAACACTGTTAACCGTGAAATATAACCTGAGGGCTAACCTATTACGTTTCCTCATTGCAGGAGTACGATCTTATTGTGTTACCAAATGCCTTCATGATCCACATGCCCCATGCGCCCAGCTTTGACATCTCCAAGTTTCGCTCCAGTCCGAGTTACCGCTTCTGCTTGACTACACTGAAGGACGAATTCCACCAAGACCTTTCTCGAAAGTATGGATCCACCGCTCTTAAGTACCTCACTGCACAGAGGAACATCTGAAAGCTAATTCACATGGACTTCAGCACACCCGAGAACGGCTTGGATTAGTCGATCGGCCGAGGCTCAAAAATGCCCACACGCTGCTCTGCTACCACGTCTAGAGGTACGAAGCTGCCCTGCTAAAAACCAGAGCTTTAATTCTTCTTTTGTTTTTGATAAGTCATACAGCGGAGAACTGTGAAAACCAATGACTTCAGCAGCAAAATCCATCTCAAGACTGGTGGCGACCAAACATTTCAAGCGGACATTGGTGTACGTTTGTGATTATTCACTTTCTAAAATGAACTTTTTTTTGTTGACAATCAGGGCTTTTTTTCTTCACTAAAGATCTACGGCTAGTGGTCCATGGCGCTACGCAGCTTTGAAGCATTCGATGAGAAACGAACGAGCTTTCCAAAGACTCTTCTGCTGGACTGAAGGTTGAGGAGGCCATCAAGACGGGGGACTTTTAAAGCCTTATAATTTCCTTGATATTTAAAATATTGAATTTTCCTTGTTTTTAACGTCGACAAAGCGGTTTAAGAACAACGACCTACAGCCTACATGCGTTTTATGATATACGAGAGAAAATGCTTTTATTTTTTAATTTCGAAACGCGGATTTGCTTGTAGCGAAAGAGGTCGATTTGTATGGTTATCGGATGTTGGAAGGTCACAAGAAATGATCAGTGTGCAAAACTCAACACAGGCTCATTGTGAAAACGTACCACTGTATACATTTCTGAAGAGCGTGAAATATGTAGCCAGAGTTATGTATGGCTGCATTTCGTCTTTTAAATTAACTATAGGGAGAGGTATGGCGCTGCTGATGGCTCGCTGTTTACGTCACTGGACTTGAGACGCAAAGAGGAGTTAACCGTGACGACAGGGTTTGAGTCTGGTGAAGAACAGTTCCAAAAACAAGGTAAAACAATAGGCAAAAATTAAAATAGACAAGTAAATGCCAGGGTGAGAACGTGGTAAGATCTGAACTTGGTAAAAATGAGGCAAGGGCCTTGCTTTTTCTACATTGCTTTTGCAAACTTTGTCGGTTGGGTTTAGGGTAGGGGGTGATCGGGTCAATCAAGGGGTGATTAGAAGGTCATGATGAACAGAGGCCAGTGGGCAAATTTGGCCAGGATGCTGGGGTTTAACCCCTACTCTATTTCGAAGGACATCCTGGGGTTTTTAACGACCACAGAGAGTCAGGACCTTGGTTTAACGTCTTACCTGAAAGAAAGTGCTCACTGAGCAGTATAGAGTCCCCTTCACTATACTGGAGCATTAGGACTCACAGGTTGACCGCCCCCTGCTGGTCTCACTAACACCACTTCCAGCAGCAACCTAGCTTTCCCATGTGGTCTTCCCTCCAGGTACTGACCAGGCGCAGCTCTGCTTAGCTTCAGTGGGTGACCGTGTGAGAGTTGCAGAGAGCTAGCTGCCAGCTCTGTCAGGTTTAGGGAAGGGGTGATTTGGTCAATCAGTGTTGTAAAGAACACTTTTGATTTGGTTTAGAGAAGGGGTGGTCAGGTCAATCGGTATATTTGAAAACACTGCCAGTTGGGTTTAGGCAAGGGGTGATTGGGCCAATCGATGCTTTTGAAAACACTATCAGTTGGGTTTAGGTAAGGGGTGATCAGGTCAGTCTGTGCTTTTGAAAACACCATCGGTTGGGTTTAGGGAAAGGGTGGTCAGGTATATCGGTGTATATGAAAACACTATCGGTTGGGTTTAGGGCAGAGGTGATTGGGTCAATCTGTGTATTTGAAAACACTATCGGTTGGGTTTAGAGAAGGGGTGGTTAGGTCAATCGGTGTATATGAAAACACTATCGGTTGGGTTTAGGGAAGAGGTGATCGGGTTTTTGAAAACTCAGAGTTTTTGAAAACTCTATGGGTTGGGTTTAGTGAAGGGGGTGGCCTGGGTAATCGGTCGGTCGGTTGGTCGGTCGGTCAGTCAGTCGACAGCGGACTCGTGGTGGATTCACGTGAGAACAGCAGGCACGAATGGCACTCGCGGGAGAATTATGAGACTGAAAAAGTGTACACAGTGACCTCTAATGGATTTGCGAAAACAAAAACTGCAAAAAAAAAAAAATCTTACTTCCTGGGACTTATTTCTCGATCTCCAGAAATGTATATAGTGGTACATATCAATAATGAGCCTGGGTTGGCAAAACTGCTGCATTTATTATTGTCACATAAAGTGAATTATGACATGCTTAAACATTCTGTATCATAAGACACTTTCCTGCCCTGAACTCACTTTTTGCTTTTGTTTTCACTTCTAAAAATTTGCACTACATGCTAAAACACAACTGATTATAGTATGATTATATGTGCATTTGCATTGAGATCCACTCAAGGGACCATGAACAGCTGGGGCATCCACTGAAGTTTCTCAAGGACTGAATATTTGTTGTCGGTGATTTAAAAAAAAAAAAACATACTTCCAATATTTATGGTGTAAAACGTCAAGTCACATTCTGGTCAAAAAGTTGAAATGATAATCCAGTGTCCAATTCTGCACTCACACAAGATGTATATGTATTTTAAAAAAGAGAGGAATCTCGAAAGGTTTCATTGTACAAGTCGCTGCTGTTTCTCCAACGTGTCCCGACTTTATAAAGTCTAACAATCTTGCAGGTCATATTAAGTTCACTGTTCATACGCCACTCATGCCCTTCCGCTCCATCAGACTGCAGATTTACGGTAAATACCCGTGCCTTTGCTGTGTTGCGAAAAACTGGATATTGATTGTACTACTGTACGCATCAGCGGGGCCTGCAAGAATACAGGTACTCTATTTATTATTGTTGACTTAAATCAATCATATTTTTCTATGTAGGGGACAAAGTGCTTTAAATAAATTCTCCCTGTTTCTATAGTTTGTCTACGTTCTTTTATTGAAAATGAGTCACATGTTGTTTGGGCTGAAACTGCGAAACTTTGAGTTTGTTCAAGTATTCACTGCTGATTACTAATGTAGTTAGAAGGTCTGCAATGCACACTGTGAAAAACTAGGATGAAATTCAACTCTACAGTTCTACAAAATGACATAATAATTGTTTGAAATAAGATAATGTATAAGAACAGAAGTAACAGAAAATGTAACAGAGTAACAGAGTAACATAAAATGTACTGGTAGTTTATTACAAGGTTTTTGTACCGTAACATACAACACCAACCCAGACAATAGATCACTTGAAACTATTAGAATTGTTAATAAAAGTCACTTTGTTTTAACTTTTCAAGGTTAATAGTTGTTGGAAGAACGATCAAGGTGCCATAATAATGCATATCAAGAGATTAAATATAACAGGGGAGGGGGTGTTGGGGGCTGATAAGAGAAAATATTACCTTCTCACTTTTTTTGCTTTCTACACACTAATCTAACAAAGAAACATGCTAAAAGAGAGACAAATTCTGTCATCATTTAAAACCTCTATGCAATTATCTTTTCTGTGCAACACAAAGGAAATTTTGAAGAATCTTCACCCAGTTCTTTTCTTATATGCATACAAAAAAGATCTGACAAGTTCCTGAAACACTACAAAAGCTACAAACTACTAAAGAAAATCCAATTGTGTCATTTTTCTTAGCCAATTTTTAAAGGATTCTTTGTAAAAGTGCCCTTTGTAGTATTCTTTTTATCACTGAATAATTCAGAAAATACGAAAAATTTAAGAGAAATAAAAAAACAAAATCACAATTTGGTGCAGAATAAAATGCAAATAAGGTGAGGTATATATGAACATATCCCACTGTAGTGGTAAAACAGACATATAAACAAAACAAATGGTCAGCTAGACCAGTGGTTCCCAAAGTGGAGGTCGGGACCCCCTGGGGGGATTGCGGGACAATGGCAAAGGTTTGCTTGGTGATTTTCAAAACTGAAACAAATTTATTAAATTATTAGAGCTATTATATTTTATTCGTAACCCACAGACGATAGTTAAAGGAACAACATCAACATACAAATAAAAATTCATCAGCCATTCAATTTTTTTTTTCCATTGGATTGGAGCCCCTGGGATGTTTAGATTAACCACATAGCAATAGCATCAGCTCCAGCAGATTGATTTAACTGGGCCAAGTTAAACTTTATGATAATCTTTAAAGCACTCTTATGCATTAAAAATAAGACATTTGAGGTTAATATTTAATTAAATTAATAAATGGCTATAACAATTTTTATGTTTATTAGACTGTTGCATTTTTGTGTTGTCAATATATGTTCATGTTTATTTAGGCCTACAGTTGTTTGTACAACGTTTTTATATTTATAATCACCTTTAAGAAAAATGAGGGTCGTGAGTCACAGGCATTGTTATTTTGGGGGTCGCGGGCTAAAGAGTTTGGGAACCACTGAGCTAGACAAGACAATGACACAGCTTGAAATTGCACACTATACATATATACATGACTGAGCCAAGATCTGTGTGAAAGTGGTTCTTATTTAGTTTATGTAATCAGTGTACATGATCTGCAGCTGTGTGTTTGTGTAATCAAAGTATCAAAGTTAATGAATAACAGGTGTGAGGTGCTGAAGATTCTGGGAGATGTAGTCGCAGAGTGTAAGAGTAACGTCGCAATCACACTACACTTTTTGCCCCATAGACGTCCATTCATACCAAGCGCCAACATCCTGCTCTCCCTCGTGAAGCTAATATGGAAGTAACTGAAACTGCAATTCATCGAAATTCTGCTAGGTCTGGCTTCATAATAGAGCACATTTCTATTGACCCCAATGTTAAAATGGCCAACTTTACAGCAGATTTTACAATGGCCAGTGTTTACAGCCTGGTACAAAAAGTAAAAAAAATTCACCCCCTCACAGTTGTCTTAAAGTGTAATATTAGCTATATACACCAGAGTCGTTTTTTTGTACCAGGCTGTAAACACTGGCCATTGTAAAGGCCACTGTTTACAGCCTGGTACAAAAAACTATTCAGGTGTATATAGCTAATATTACACTTAAAGACAACTGTGAGGGGGTGAATTTTTTTTTTGTATAACTCATTTGTTTCATTTATATTATATTAAGTCTGCATAATTAAGGGCGTGGCCATTTGAGTGACAGCTAGGTCTCACTGCTCGCTGTCACGTCACCTCAGCTGATTCCGGCTGATTAGCTGCTGAACTCGGCATATACATCCTATTTTGGTTTTGGTTAATGTTTCTTTACACAGTCAATTGCCTTTTGGAATTATTTCCTACAATTATCAGATAATATGACATGCTGTGTACTTAATTGTGCTCACAAACCATTCAGGTGGCCTCCGTTTCCCAGGTGAGTAAAATTATATACTTATATACCATCTCTATAAATGTATTTATTTTATTTAAGATCATTTATAATTTTGTTTAGACCTGTAAAGCACTTCAGAATCTGACAGATTGATTAGCTGTAGGCTCTAGAACAGTCATCTGAAACGTCGTACAATGTTATGCCTGGATTCCATAAATAGCCTTGCATTTCCTAACACAGACTATATTTGAAGTGTTTGGATGTAATTCGCATTTTCCTCCTGTAGAAAAACGTCATAAAACAATGCTTTGTGGCTCCATGTATTACAACAGTGTTTTTAGTAGTCTAAACACTTTATTGATATAGTGTACAACTAAGCACGTAGCCAGAACTAAAACGAGTCGCAGGTAATGAGGTGTTAAGCGTTTCTCCCAAAGAAATGCCTGTTGACATGATCACGACAAGTGAATGTTATCTCACTTTCATACGAACTACAAATCCGCCATGTTGTGGACTACATATTCAGTCATGCAACACACACACACACACCTGCTCCAAGTCTCCTCTAATTAGTCTTTCACAGCTGATGCTGCCTTTGGGACTGATTACTGCACTACATAAGCAGCACAAACACATTCAATGATGCTGAGTCTTGTTATCTGTTTAGTGACATTACAAATTTTTTTTAAGTTTCTCCTACTCGGTTATGTGCATATATTTATTATACAGATTTTTTACATTTATGCACATCTTGGCGTTTCCAACATATCCAAAATGCGCATTAAAATAGGTGGATGTAAACATAGCTATTGACACAAACAAGGGCCTCAGGGGATTGAAAAGGGTGATTAATTAACATCATTTTAATTTCTGGGTGAACTTATCCTTTAAACAACATGGTGCAAGATGTGAACACAATTGCGTTGGTTTGAATCTAGCAAAACAAAAGAGTCACACCTGATATTGCATTGAGCGAGGACATTTGGACATTTATGAAAAGCCCCAAAAATCCCCAAATCTCAAGATTGACAGGTGCATGAAAGAACTGTGTTTTCGCCTGCAGCGTCTGGCCTTAAACCATCTGCTTCAGGGGCTGTGAGGGGGAAGTGAGACCCCTGCTTTAGACTTCCCCTATAGCTACTGACTGCAAATGACTTCAGCCAATCCAGCTGTTAGTGGCGAGAGGCTGATCAATTGTTTTCCAAATGGATCTGACGCCTATTATAACAAAGTTAATTCCTGCCAATTGTGTGTGTGTGTGAGAAAGAGAGAGAGAGAGAGAGAGAGAGCAGAGTGAAGGGCTGTTTCCTGCGCTGTGTGGGCTAATGCATGTGTAATTGCCTGAAGTGGCCCTTTATGACATCATGAATCAGAAAGCATTGCTCACAGTCAAAGAGTTTCAAGCTTTTTTCCAGCGTTCATTCAGTCTCCCCGGCAGCGCATTAGAGGAAAGAGCACGCAGGAAAACTGGGCTCACAGCGAGAGCACCGCAGCTCAGGATGTCCCAGCAACAATCCAGAAAATGGACTCGCATCAGGAAACATGCTCGCGCTTGAATTATTCATTAGATACAAGACAGTGGCAAGTAAAATGCTGTTTCTTGCTGATTCCAACAGTCCCAGGTGAGTCTCTGTTCCTCCGACCAGGGGCATTGCAAACTTTTTATTTATTTATCTATTTATAAGTCCTGGCTCATGAAAATGCAAAAGGAAAACTGACAAGTTTCACATGTGCGTGAATTTTGAACAGCTCTAAAAACATAATCATGTATATGCAAATGATACATTGGAATGCTCCAGATACATCGATGTGTCCGCCATCTTGAATTAGTCAAGTTGTCATCGCAAACTCTGACTGTTTCTCAATTGCAAGAATGCGGAGAATGGGCTTGCGTTCTCCTGGAGATCGTTCTTTCCAGGCTAACTCAGAAAAACAAACTCAGTAGACCGCTAGAACACAGAACGCGTCCTCTAATGCTGCGTTCACACCAGATGCAGATGTCAAGCGTGAGTGATTTACATGTTGTCAATGCGAAGACAGGAACAGACATGAGGTACGAATGACGGCTTTCGCGTGAATTGCGCGAGTTAAGCGTATCGTGTGAATTGCTCGAGTTGGAAAATCTGAACTTCAACAGACATTCATGTTGTTAACCAATCATATGCTTGCTCTTGTAGGGGAGTGATTATGATGTAGCACCTGCAGTTCGTGTCCCAAAGGGACTTTAACAAAGAAAAAAAACTACTTAAAATGCTGCGCTTTCCACCTCCTCTATTTTAGCCGGCAGCTAGCTCTCTGCAACTCTCACATGATCACCAACTAAAGCTAAGCAGGGCTGTGCCTGGTCAGTACCTGGATGGGAGACCACATGGGAAAGCTAAGTTACCGCTGGAAGTTGTGTTAGTGAGACCAGCAGGAGGCGCCCCACCTGTGGTCTGTGTGGTTCCTAATGCCCCAGTATATTGATGGGGACTCTATGCTGCTCAGTGAGTGCCATCTTTCGGATGAGACGTTAAACCGAGGTCCCGACTCTCTGTGGTCATTAAAAATCCCAGGATGTCCTTCGAAAAGAGTAGGAGTTTAACCCTGGCATCCTGGCCAAATCTGACCCTCTGGCCTCTGTCCATCATGGCCTCCTAACCATCTCCATACACTTTCAAAAATAAATGTACACTAGCTGTCATTGGGGTGGTACCTTTTCAAAAGATACACATTTGTAACCAAAGGGTAAATACTGTATCGGTACCTTAAAAGTATATATTAGTACCTAAAAATTTTAAGAGGAACACTTTTGTACTTTTTAGGTACTAATATGTACTTTTGAGGTATTAATATGGACCTTTTAGGTACAAATTTGTACCTTTTGAAAAGGTACCACCCCTGTGACGGCTTGTGTATCTTTATTTCTTGTTATTTCTTTGTTTCCTCTCCACCAATCAGCTGGTGTACAGTGTGCAGTCTGGCGCGGTCCATGTGGACGCTGCACACTGGTGGTGGATGAGGAGATTCTCCTCAATGTGTAAAGCACTTTAAGTGTCCAGAAAAGCACTAAATAAATGTAAGGCATTATTATTATTATTATTATTATTATTATTATTATTATTATTATTATTATTATTATTTACAGCCGCAAGGACTTCTGGGACTTCTCGAGCGAGTTTTGCGTTCAAGTCTGCATAGGTGCATCCTTGATATCAAGAACACATTCAGGAACTTTCTCCTCCGTTCTTGCGGTCTTGAGTTTTGAAACTGAACTTTGGCAGTTGATGATGACGTTACACGAGAACACGAGAATGCGAGAATGCTGAAGAACAAATATTAAGAAACAGCCAGGCTGTTTCTCAATTCCAAATATGCAAAGGACATACTCATGTTCTTGTGGAGACCGGTCTTGCCAGGTGTCCTCAGAAGAATGAACTCGGGGCACTGCAAAAATACAGAATGCGTCCTCTGAGAAATGACATGCTGCGTTCTTCCTGATGGTCACATGACCTTCATGCGTTTTTAGCGGAAAATTATTTAAACATTGCAGCATTCAAACAACGATTTATTGTTTTCCCCCTTTTCAATATACATAAGATGCACAAAAACCTTACAAACACTCTGCACAATACAAATAATACAGATTTAATTCACATTTCAGCAAATAAACACCCTTAATGTGTTTATGCCTTAATTAAGATTTTCATGTTAATGTTTACATTTCTACTGCCTCATTTAGGGAAACTCCTGAGATAAATAAGTTATATCTCTGAACTTTAATGATAAAACTATATAAAATGCTGCGCTTTCCCAGCCGCACTGACTTCTGGGACTTCTTGAGTGAGTTTTGCGAAGTCTTAATCCACGCATTCTCAATATAAAGAACACTTCAAGAGTTCACACTTAGCTGATTATTGATAATAAAGCTTGTTTGGCATTCTCTCCCTTGAAGAGAGCCCTGAGCTTATGAGATCCTCGAGCCCTGGGCTCCCTCCCATTTATAGGGCAAGAGGGGAGTTTGAGCTCAGGTAGATCTCGATGAACTTCCCCCGGCTTATTTCTGGCTAATGACAGATATGGATGACTGAGGACAGGTGTACTTACTAAAAGCTTGGCTATGGTATCAATTTTGGTATTCATTAGGTTGCGGGATTTTGGACTGTGGGAGGAAACCGGAGAACCCGAGGAAAACCCATGCGAACACAGCGAGAACGAGCAAACTCTGCGCAGAAATGTCATCTGGTTTAGAAAAGACTTTAACCAGAGACATTCTTGCTGTGAGGCAACATTGCTAATCACTGGGCCTCCGTGTTGCCCATCTGAAAAGGAGGGGGAGTAGGGGTGGCTAGGGGGGATTCTTCAAGACGAAGATATTTAGGTAAGAAAAAGTTATTTATAGTGAATTAGGGATCAGCTGATTGGAGAATCAATCATGAGCTGATGCGGGAGTTGCTGAGAACAATCATAAGCACATGATCTTCTCGAAATTAGTTTATAAATAAACTTCACATCTGGGAACTTTCACATATCCACCGTTCTTACAATCTTGAGTTTTGGAACTGAAGTTTGGTGGTTGATGATGACGTTACACAAGAACACTAAAGAACTCATATTGAGAAACAGCCAATGAATACCTTTACAAGGACACCAATAATTCGATTTCAATACGATTAAGACAATACTCTGATTAAGAGTCTACCATGTAAACGGCAAATTTTGATTAATTTAATCCGATTAAGGTCATAATCGAACT
Source organism: Danio aesculapii (assembly GCF_903798145.1). NCBI lineage: Eukaryota > Metazoa > Chordata > Actinopteri > Cypriniformes > Danionidae > Danio > Danio aesculapii. The sequence continues at coordinate 16,835,316 of NC_079452.1, forward strand.
AAACAGAAATCAGATTAAGACACGTGAAGTATGCCGATATAAGTCACATTATTTAAGTGCAGTACAGACATGTAAACACTGCAATCAAACCCAGGAATAAGATTTTGTGACTGTTTGACACTATCTCTGCACCTACTGAGTCAGTGAAGGACCACAGACACCTGCATCGCAAAATGCAGAGGTTTTTTTGCCCATACAATGTGCGGTATCAAATACCTTGCAGTAACTGTATCAATATATAGTTGTGAATTATGTCGTAGGTCATATCTGAGCTATTATTGGTCAGATCACCAGTCAGTCAAACTCCCTGTGTCAATTGATTGTCCGAAAACATTACATTCAGACAGAAGTTCTCATTAATGGCGTGACCACACAAATCGATGAATGCATGTTGTGGCAGAGAAACAACAGGAAATAATTCCTTCAGACTGCCTCACAGAGATCAATGCCAATAGCTCACTCCACCGTTAATTATCTCTTAACTTAATGACAGGAATCAAAACACTCCATTTATCAGCTGGTAGCAGACGCCAAATAACCCACATCTCAACAGCGACTGCTCGATATTGATACTGAAATCATCATATCAGCTTCAGTAAGGGTTTCTCAGTATCACACACTCTGAAGTTTAGCAGATGTGTTGTGTTGTGTGTTGTTTATCTGCTCTTCACACTCTGTGTAACACAGCCAGTAAATAAGGAACTATAGATCAATATTACCCAGATGTCACTGTAGGGTCAACAGAGCTTGCTAAGGTCAAAAGGGTAGTAAAGTGTTTCTCTCACAAATGTTTGAGCAATTTCTCAACTTGACATTGCTGGGGTTTTACCCAACACAATGGCTTCTGTAATTTCATTCCAATTTCATGACTTTTAATGGCTATTTCAGTAGTTTGCATGATCAGTTGAGTTAATTAGGTCATTTGAGTTACTGAAAATGAACAACTGATAATTAATCATTAGTTAACAAATAGGTTGTGGTAATACTAAAGACTATAGAATACCCAAGACGTGTCACTCATATAGTTTTAAATGGGGGAAAGTGTAATGGTCAATACAAGCCCCGCCTACTATTACAGGAGCCAATCATTAGCCGCGTTTCCACTATCGCGCCTAAAGCGAGCGAGCCAGGGCGAGCCAAGGCCAGTCGCGTTTCCACTATCACTTCCGGGGCATAATCGGGCCAAAGCGGGGCTTCCTTGGGGCCAGCGTCCGGCCTTTTCCGGCCCGCCAAATTCCTTGGGCCAAGGAGGGCCAACTGGGGCTTCGGGGCGAGGTTACGTACAAAGGCGGAGTTTTCCTGTCAAGTAAAGAGGAGACAAAATGCTTTCTTCCCTTACATTTGTTTTGCTATCGCGCTTGATCAACTCACTAAGAAGAAGAAAAAAATCTGTGTTCGAAGTAAATGCCGCCAAACTCGAATGTCCTTATCCAGGAATCGCTGTCTGGCCTTACACCAACAGACCACAAACAGTAAAAAAGCAATCGCTTCGCTGTTCTCCATCTTCCAGCTCTCGTAGTGATGCCAGGTTGTGTTTGTGGTTATAATTTGAGTTTTTTGTTCCCGCTGAAGTGGGCGGGTTGTGTGATGGGTTGTGTGACGTTTGATTCGGGGGACGTTCTGGGGACGGTGTTTGCGTGACGCGATGCGAGCAACTAGCCCGATAGTGGAAACGCGACATGATTTCGGCCTCATTTCTCAATCTCCCTTGCTATTGGCCCGGCCTGGCCCGATTAAAGCCCTGGCTCGCACTGGCCCGATAGTGGAAATGCAGCTATTGATCGCTATAGACTGAGGTTCGTATAGAAAGAAGCTCGTACCAGACTTGTGCTTCTACAACTGTTTTTTTGTGGTGAACAAATACACTGGAATCTCAGTGAATACTTGCTTCACAGACATGAGAAATATATCCACAGAAAGCTTGAAATCTGTACTGCTAATTGAACCAACTACACTTGAACACAAAAGTTTTTTGGTTTTGGTTTCACTTTCATTCCTATAGGAAATTGACCATCAAGACCAAGTTGCGAATTACTTTAGAAGAGCATCGCGATCAGACGATCATCCATAAGATGATAATGTGTAAAACGGCTATAAATGAGGTTAGTGTCGTGATCTCGTTCCTTTCGAGTGCGCATGCACATTAGCTCAGGCAATCTAAAAAAATGCAGAGTTTTGATTGATTCGAATGTTTAGAAATTAAAGTTATGAGACTTTATGTAATGTAACCGTAAGCTTGGCAAACTGTTTTGCAGGACTCCCAGAGTTCATCAAGATTCCTTGGATTCGTCTTCAATGCCTCCTCCTTCATCTTACCCCAGACATGCTCAATAATGTTCATGTCTGGTGACTGGGCTGGGCTTGACCTTCATTGCTTTCAGGAACTTTGATGTGGAGGCTGAAGTATGGGGAGCACTATCCTGCTGATTTGCCCTCTCCTGTGGTTTGTAATGTAATGGGCAGCACAAATGTCTTGATACCGCAGGCTGTTGATGTTGCCATCGATCTCTCGCACACCCCCATACTGAATGTAACCCCAAACCATAAATTTTCCTTCACCAAACTTGACTGTTTCTGTGAGAATGGCTCCATGTGGGTTCCAGTAGGACTTTGGCAGTATTTGTGATGATTGAGATGCAGTTCAACAGATGATTCATCAAAAAAAGCTACCTTCTGCCACTTTTCCAAATGATCAACTTGAAGTCAAGTTATTATCTGTTTCTCTTACAACTGGGATCAACAAGTCTTTTGTCAGGTAGTGTATTGCTTTAAATGCTTTAAAACATATCAGGTTTCATACATATTAATATGTTACTTTCCTCTTTGTTGCAGAGTAATTCTGATTAATTCGACTGAGCCAAAGGAAAATGAATGAATCAATGTATAAAAAACAATTTAAAGACAAACTGACTTATTCTCTTTTTATATATTCTGGAAATATATAATACAACAATATATTTTTATAACTTAATCGAAAAGCTATAGTGAAACCTTTGTAGAATGTATTTTTGTTAGCTGGTTCCCACTAACTTTATCTAAACAAGTGCACAAGTTCAAACAGCAAGTGTGAGGTGGAGCGTCTGATAAACCTCATCTGTGTCATTCTTGACTGTAAAACGTTTTCTGCTACATAAAGCAAACCCCAGGAGAGAATCGTTTTAATTATGCTTATAGCTCGTCGAGTACAGAAACTGTCATAACTCACTGTAATGTTAAGGAGGACATGCTTTCCATATGCCCTATTTATGTGCCAGATAGCAGATGTTCAATTAAAAACTCTGCGAATGAAAATTGTCCTCTTCAAGGTGTTTATAAACATTAGATGCAGCACAGAAACCAAATAAAAGTCACTAATCATGTTTGGGACTTTCTGATGTTGTTGAATTTGACAGATTATACTCACATAAGTGGGTCTAAGTCAAATTTAAACTCGCATAACTGAGTGATAACTTTTTAGGCCGAAACTTCATACAAGTAATTTTGATTCAGGCTCATTTTGAAAACGTACCTCTATATACATTTATGGAGAGCGCCAAATACATCCCACTAGAGGACGCTGTGTATGCTTTTGGAGATCTTAAATTTTCTCTCGTGAGTGCCATTCGCGCATGCTGTTTTAACCAATTGCAGGGCTTGCAGCATGTGTCATTGTGACGTGTAGTTACATTTTTTGAGAGATGCGCGCCAGCCACGAGGGCTATGCAACCACGAGAAGGCCGCGCTGGACCGTACGATTGCACTTAACGCTGAAGTATAAATCAGCCCCTACTGAAAAAAACAGCCTAAACCAGCCTAGGCTGGTTGGCTGGTTTTAGAGGGGTTTTGGCCACTTCCAGGCTGGTTTCCAGCCATTTCCAGCCTGGTCTTAGCTGGTTAGGCTGGGAAATGACCAGCTAAAACCAGCTTGACCAGCCTAGCCAGGCTGGGAGCCCAGCTAAATCCAGCTATGTCATTTTCCAGCCTGACCAGCTAAGACCAGGTTGGAAATGGCTGGAAACCAGCCTGGAAGTGGCCAAAAACTCTCTAAAATCAGCCTGGTCAACCAGCTTAAACCAGCCAACCAGCCTAGGCTGGTTTAAGCTGTTTTTGTTTTTCAGAAAGGGCCTTAAATGCAAAAGTATGTAGTGCACAAGTGCATAATGTGCCATTTGGGAACCAGCTTTTGATTTTAATGCAGGAATAGCCATATCGGCCTAAAAAAGCAACTTTGAATTTTCCATCATCTTTGTATACGAGTCAAGCTCTAAATAGGAAAATTATCAAAAGTATTTTTTCACATTTTTGAGCAAGATGCTAATGGTCCAATCCAAATCAATGATTTATGCTAAGCCAAGCTAAAACTGCTCCTGCCAGACCCAGAGATTGGCTGATCAGATTTAAAAATGGTAAAACTTTACCTTCAACGGAGTACAATGAGCCCATTTTCAAAAAGAAAGTGGAGTGTTGCTTTTAAGAAGGTCTTTCTTCATCCCTAATGAAAAAAACTACTTAAACCAGCCTAGGCTGGTTGGCTGCTTTTAGCTGGTCAACCAGCCTGGTTTTAGAGGGGTTTTGATCATTTCCAGGCTGGTTTCCAACCAGGACAGGCTGGAAGATGACCAGCTAAAACCAGCTTGACCAGCCTAGCGAGGCAGGGAGCCCAGCCAAAACCAGCTATGTCCAGCTTAAACCAGGCGGTCAGGCTGTTTTTTTAAGCTGGATTTAGGTAGTCATTTTCCAGTCTGACCAGCTAAGACCAGGCTGGAAATGGCTGGAAACCATCCTGGAAATGGCCAAAACCCCTCTAAAACCAGGCTGGTCAACTAGCTAAAACCAGCCAACCAGCCTAGGCTGGTTTAAGCTGGATTTTTTAGCAGGCATTTACTTCATCTACAGACTAAACAGACTACAGACTAAACATGCTCTTACAAATGGAGGACTTACTAGTATTTATAAAGTTTCTAGACGTTAAACCAATCTTCATAAAAGTAAGCAATAAAGCAGTTTTTTTTTAAACATTCATATTCAAGGCACAACAGTGTGCAGCAGTGCTTCCCTTAGCAAACACAGCTAATTAGCTTAATAAATTAAACAGGTTAAACTAAATTCATATTTAATTAATCTCACAGGTTAATACATCAACTTTGACAGCTCTAATATATTTTTACATTCCAATAAGTCAGACGACAGAAAAAAATGGATGAAAGGAGTTAAAAAAAACACAAAAACAGTTAGCGGTTCGTGTCCTGGGGGAAATGAGGATAGAGTCATGTTATAAATCTCAGTTGTTTGGACTCTGAATGAAGATATTTGATGTAACGTACTTCTCTCTGCTCTCCCGAGGGCACAAGTCAGTGTCAGAGTAAACCTCTCTGTCTGTCAGACGCTCTCAGCTTTCTCCTGAACGATGTCAGCCGTTCCTCTGGTGGACAAAGCATGACAGACGAATAAAAGCAATCACTGGTTTCTTCAAATCACCGCGTCAGCTCCAATGAATGCCGCCAAAACACTCTCTGTGCAAGTACATGAATGCAAACGCTTCTAGCAACAAAAGCTCAATTTCGCGCATCATTGCGTTCTGAAAGGTGTCAGATGTAAAATTCATACCGCAACTTCCTGCATTCTCAGTTTGGCCGCAAGGGCCGGCATGTATACACTACCTGACAACAGTCTTGTCGTCGATCTCAGTTGTAAGAGCAACAAATATTAACTTGACTTCTAGTTGATCAATTGTAGATCAATTCTACCAAAAGTGGTAGAAGGTCGATTTTTCTGATGAATTATCTGTTGAACTGCATCTCAATCATCACATATACTGTAGAAGACCTACTAGAACCATCATGGACCCAAGATTCTCACTGAAATCAGTCAAGTTTGTGATGGAAAATTCATGGTTTGGGGTTACATTCAGTATGGGGGAGTGCGAGAGATCTGCAGAGTGGATGGCAACAGCCTGAGGTATCAAGACATTTGTGCTGCCCATTACATTACAAACCACAGGAGACGGCAAATTCTTCAGCAAGATAGCACTCCTCATACTTCAGCCTCCACATCAAAGTTCCTGAAAGCAAAGTAGGTCAAGGTGCTCCAGGATTGGCCAGCCCAGTCTCCAGATATGAACATTATTGAGCATGTCTGGGGTAAGGTGAAAGAGGAGGCATTGAAGAACCCTGATGAACTCTGAGAGTCCTGCAAGAACACTTTCTTTCCCATTCCAGAAGATTTATTTTGTCTAAGCAAAGTAAATGTTTTTGCTATTGTAAAGACAGTGAGGTTTTCAGCTTTCTTCAAAATATCTTCTCTAGTGTTCGACAGACAAATGGCAGTGAGCAAACCTAACTTGCCAAATAATTTACATGATGTCAGACAAAATGAAGATTTATTTTGCTATATAAAGATCCTTGAGAACAGATTCAAGGCATCCTTATTTAAAATAAAGTGCACATAAGTGTGTTTAGAAGCTTATGTCTTCAAGTACCCTTAAGTGACCTTTCATTTCATTAATTATATATTATCAATATGCAAAGTGTCTGAAATAAATGCTTTTAAGCTTTGAAATACTCTCCAAGTGTACACTAAGTACAATCAAGCTTCTTTTCAAAACGGAAAATAAATGACAGCAATATTTCATTTCCACAGAACGAAGGCCATTAATTTGCATCTGATTGCAGGTTTTGAAACCGACTAATTCTACTGGCAGGCCATTTTAATATGGATTTTATGCATACCTCTTTGACATTGAGCAAACTTGCCAGAGATCTACTTCTACACTGCCAAAAATGCTTTTCCGAATTAGAGTTTCTGTCTTGTTTTTAGTCCAAATATCAAAAAAATTCAATTGTAACCCTCTACTGCATACATTTTGATAGATCTATTAAAAATATTTGACTGTAAAAAAATTTATTAAGGTACTTTATGATATGTTGCCAAATGGCAATAATGACCAATAGTGGATATAACTTTGACATTTTAAATTTAGAACTTTCCGTATAATTAAAAATGTTGTTGTTTGTTCTGATTTAATTGGTGTTGCAGTATTATAAGCTTCAACAGGGAACTTATAAATGACACCTTATACATTATTTCCAACAACTGTTATTCCAGCAGCTTTCATTTATCCTATTATTTTTGCTCAATATTGTTGAAAACAAACATAACATTTTATTATCATGTATACAACATACAGTAGGTATAAGTATTTCCTCCGGTAAAAATTATAACAAATAAATAACAAGTCTACTATATCCAGATGCATCAGAATAATGTAGTTACTAGCTAACAATGTTTATATATTATACTACATTATATTGCTACGTCTGTCTTATTTGGCTCTTATTTGCATTTGAAAAACAGTCCAATGTCCAATCTACATCATTCTCATGGTCACTAAAACCCATCTAATCCTCACTTTCATCTGCAGGAAAAAAACAGCCTGATCTCACGAGAAAATGTAAGTATTTTACGTTTTGACAGTTTAGTGGCTAATTTGTACGAATTCGTACGAGTTCAGTCGTACGAAATGGTACGATTTTAAAAAGGAGGCGTGGCACCTAACCCCGCCCCTAAACCCAACCGTCATTGGAGGATGAGCAAATCGTACTAAATTGTACGAATTAGATCGTACGAATTCGTACGAATTAGCCACTAAAAAAAAGTTACGAATTGCTGTGAGATTGTGTTGAAAAAAACAGTTCTGTCCTTTTCTTCTTTTACTTACCATAGAACATGGTGGTCCTCACAAATATACTGTTCCCTGTATTTATATCTAATCAAAAGTTGTATTGCCATTAAAATGAGATTTTATCCATAATGCAAATGCCATTAACATACAACTAATCAACATTATGTTACTAGCATTTATGTTGTTTTTACCACTTAAAAGATCACAGCTGACCTTGCAAGCTAGCTAACCTATTGCAATATTGCAGTGTTGTCATTTAGCAACACATACATTTGATCGATTTACAAGAAACTAATTTGATAAAAACTTTTTTGAGTGGTGAATATGTCATTATAATTTACTGTAGGTGATGTCTCAGATTTTTTGTGGATCTGACATAATTTGATCCTTTGTTTTTATGTGCGTTTTAATTTTCTTTCAGCAAACTACTCACAATAAATGCAATAAATCTCTGTCAGAAATCGCGCCACAGAAAAACGCTGCACTTCATGTCACTTAACCGAAGCACATCATTGGCTAAACTAAGGTCTTCTCTTTCTAACAAAAAAATTAGAACGTCAGTCTTAAAGAAACAGTGGCATACTGGAAATGAACAGTAACGTTAGAGTGGGAGCGTGTCACAGGTTGTCACTGTTCAAAAATGAACGAATGAACTTCACCTCAGTAACGCTGGTAAGGCAGAAGAGCTCTATTTAAATCTAAAAATTTATATATAAATATCATGTTGCCATATGGCAACACCATGCGGTAGAGGGTTAAATCAAGAAGCATTTTCCTGACTATTAACAAATACTGTTATGTTTTCAGAAATAATAAATCGAAATTAGGTAAGTTTTGCCTTAAAACAAGCAAAAAAAGCAGTGGGGTATGTTAAATAAACTTTCAGTGGGGGTAATATAATTGGACATGTCATGTTTTTTCCTGGGAATAATATTTCTAAAGGAGCTGTTGACAATGACTTGAACCAGGTTTTGGTAAAAACCCAACCAATACAAACACAAAAATAAGACAAAACAAAAAAAAAAAACATGTATTTAATAGTTTATATAAAAGGCTTATTTGGTGATGGCAGCTTAAACATGCCTCTAATATGGACAAGAAGTCGCATGCATTGCTCAGGTGTGAGTTTTTTACAGACTTCAACAGAGTGAAAAATCTTGGTTCTGTGGGTCTCATCTATAAAATCTGAGCTTTAATTTGTATTCTCTATTGGATTCGAGTCAGGTGATTAGCTGGGCCATTCTACAGCTTGATTTTTTTTCTCTGAAAGCATTTGAGAGTTTCCTTGGCTACGTTTTTGATCATTGAGTTGCTGAAATGTCCACTCTGATTTCACCTTCATCATCCTGCTAATGTAGATGAGGGACTGAAGCAGCTAATATTCATTTACTGTACACTGACTGAGCTCAGGGGGTTGCTGAAGAACAACTGAGAGTGTTCAGCTGCTGTCTGGGCTTTCACTGCCTTTCTACACCTCCCTTTCTTCGTGTGTTCAAAACTTTTTCCCTGTGTCATTTCATTGTGTTTCACATAACTTCATTTGTAAAATGATTAGTGTTATTTTCTTTGCATATATGGATTTCTTTGGTTGTTACCAACATCCAGGGAAAATTTCAAGCCAACAGCACCTTTAGAAATATGTTTTCTGAGAAAAATGCTGACATGTTCAATACTTATTTGCCCCACATGTCAAACCCAAAACAAAATGTCTTTACTTAACCCACTGACCGATAATTTAGCTTGTTTTAACAAAAAAACTCATTTAAATTTGACTTGTTACTAGAAAATGCTTCTTGGTTTAAGCATTTTTACATATTTAGACTAAAAAACAAGACCAAAACTCTAAGTAAAGAAAGCATTTTTTCAGTATACATTGTGACGGGAAAAAATGAGATGCAATTGACAATCATTTCATCAGTGGTACTTAGCATAGAGTGTATTACACTTCACATTGACGCCCCGCTATGACCACCCTTCCTGCTGTGTATTCAAAGCGACAACAGCAGGCACAGACACTAATGAGAAGTAATTCCTTGGCTGGAAAAGCAACACTTCCGCAGATCGAATCCCCCATGTACCTGCTAAGGATGTGCTCCCTGTTATGCCACGGGCCAAAACATCTCTTCTCTACAAGAGGAAAGCGGCCCTTCTCTTTTAAAGTACAGCGATGTTCATTTGTCATAGAGAATTCGCAGTGTTAAGAGGCTGTTGCAGCAGGTGTCTGGCAGAGAGACGTGCAGGGAGGGAGAGAAGGCTTTTAATCTGCCTGTGGATGTGGCTTTGCACCACGAGAGGCAGGCTGATGTGGGAGATGAGATCATTACTATAATTAAATCCTCTGTGGCGTTTATCAAACAGCTTATTTGATTTGACATTGTGAGATGAGGCATCATAAGAAGACTGGTACACCAGCTTTTTTTTCTCTCCACTGATCAAGCTGGCACGCTCTCTGCCAGCTGGAGGTAAGTGCTTTTCTTTCTGCAAAATTGAATTTGTCTGAGTGACAGGAATCAGTCAGTCTTCGGTAAGTGAAAAATGTGTTGACTGGCTCACCTGGAGTTGTGTACACAAAACATTAGTGCAATCTGTAAAAAACAATAATAATAATATTAACAAAAGGCATGCAGAGACAAAATTACTTCCAGAGAAACCTACAATTCGGCTGCACAGTGGGTATAGCACATTCGCCTCACAGCAAGAAGTTAGCTGGTTCGAGCCTCAGATGGGTCAGTTGGCATTTCTGTGTGGAGTTTGAATGTTCTGGAAATCATAAAACCGGAGCACACCCATGCAGACACGGAGAACATGCAAACTCCACACAGAAACGCAACTTATCTAGCCGAGACTCAAACCAGCGACCTTCTTGCTGCAAGGCGAATGTGCTACCCACTGTGCCACCGCATCGCCAATGTCCAGATGACTAACTGCAGAATAAACAGCTAAATGTAAATGGCCAGGGGGGGTTGGATTCACCCTTCCTGGCCCTCCCCACCAATGTCAAGAGCAAACCTACGTCCTTGCCGGCTCGTGGTGTTGTTTAAAAGACAAAATACAGCCATACGTAGCTCTGGCTACATAATTCTACATAACTACATGATTCACTCTCCAGAAATGTATATGGGTGTACGTTTTCACAATGAGCCTGCACTCAAAAAAAAAAATTGTTGAATGAACATGATTTAATCGTGGCACCCTTTATGCATCTAATCCAATCAAGTAAACGTGAACTGCTTTGAACATGTATGAACACAAAGCACATTTGTAGATAAAACATGGTTTCAATATGTCAGTCTAACTTCTTTGCCACTAATTGACTCAAAATGTTTGTATTGTGTTATTCTAATTAAAATGATTCTAATTTACTCAATGTAACACTAAAGCTTTACTTTAACAAAATTATGTCTTGTTAAATCAGCTAGTAAATTTTTTGTTCAATATTGTTGTTTAAATTACATTTTTTAAATGACAATACTATGAAGCAAGATTTAAAATTAAGTAATTCAACACAAAAAGGACAGAAAACATGTTTTATATATATAATATGTAATATATATGTATATGAAATATGTAATATATGTAATATAAAATGTATAAGAAACATTTAGCCAACAAAATAACCTTGGCTCTTAAGAAAACTGATCCCCGAGCAATACCTGTAGGACGTTAACATCATTTTTTTACCAATTGAGTTTAAACAGCTTTCTTTACTTTGGTACTCCTATTCAAAATGTAAAAGTATAAAATGTATAGGAAACATATAGCCAACAACATAACATGCATAACATTCAAGCTCTTGGGAAAACCAATTCCCAAACTATGCTTTAGGACACTAACCTTTTGGGAATATGTAAGGCAAACCTTGGCCTAATAAAAACACGCGGTAATACTTCTTGTTGTTTTCGTATGGTGACATCCAAACGCACTACCGCCACCTACTGATATGCGCGAAGTGACTCTCCAGAGTGAGAGTTGTCGATTTGAAGCGTCTCAGTCTCATTGAATCAACATGTTCTGATCAAATTCATTTGATTATTTCTTGATTCAGTTTCAAATAACATGAATTAATAATTTAACATACGTAAACTTGATTTGTTCTTTTCAATCTGACAAATTTTTATTTTGTAAATCCAATACATGCCTAGTTGATTTTTTTGAGTGTGTGTTGTTTTTTTACATTGTTTTTTCTGCCACAGATGTCTTTTTGTGAGGTGCCTTCATGTGCAAACGCTGCTTCCCACCATTCAGCTGCCCAACTTTCCGACTCTAGGCTATAGATTTACTTCTATTTCTTCCCTCATTAGCATCTGCTTCCTGATCTCCATTATGAGAACACTTCCTCAAGTGGATTTGTTTTAGAGGTGAAATAAGCACTTCAGCCATAATTTATCGTTAACAAAATGAGCTTTGGACAATCATGATGTTAGTGATCGAGCGTTCCTTGAATACACACTTTCGCAAATGAACTCATTTGCATGTATTTGTTTGACTATTTGTACCTTCAAAATGTGAGGAAATAATGAGAAATCATTGCTTACATCCGTTCCTCCGGCTCAGGTCACTGTCACAACTGGCAGCCCAAGCGTACAGTTTCTCATTAGTAACTGCTAGGACGTTATTTTCCTCCATTTTTTTTTTTTTTCTTCATTCATAATGAAATGTACGTTTCTTTTGGGAATTTGGCTTAATGAATCCAGACCCTAATCACTTGCATTTTCATCATCATTAGGGAGAAGTGTTTGTGTTTAATATAATAGAGGAAAACAGAGAAAGGATGGAGATGGAAGATCTCATTAATGGTGTCACCACCTAAATCGATGGCTTTGTGTCAAACAACAGGAAATAATCCCTTCAGATAGCCGCACACAGATCAATGCCAAGAGCCCACTGCACTGTTTATTATCTCTTAAGTTAATGACAGTGATCGTTTATCAGTCGGTGGCAGCCTCCATATATCTCTTTATATTATCAGAGACTGGTCGATATTGATATTGAGTGTGTGAGTGTGGTTTTGTTTACCTTTTTTAAACTACTGGATGTCCTTAAAGGATTAATTGCAACCCAGGCTCTTTTTGAAAATGTACCCCTATATACATTTCTGGAGAGCACCAAATACGTCCAAGGTGGATTGGTTTTTCTTGTGTGTTTTTGTTTTCGTGAATTTGCCAGAGGCCGCTGTGTACGCTTTTTGAGATCTCAAATTTCTCTCACGAGTGCCATTCACGCCTGCTGTTCTCAAGTAAATCGACCAGAGGCGGCTGTCGACTGACTGAATGACTGACTGACTGACTGACCCACCCTCCTCCTTACCTAAACCCAACCAATAGTGTTTTCAAACGCACCGATTGACCCGTCCACCCACTTCCCTAAACCCAACCAGCAGTTTTTTCAAAAGTATTCCAGAAAAAAAAGCCCTTGCGGGAGCCTGACACAGCCCTTTTCAAATAGAGATACCGGTAAATATCCATAAAATTACCGCAACAACTTAACCTGTAAATTCAAAAAAGCGCTGTTCACACAGGCAAGAACGTTCCGGAATTTTTCAGAAAAAGATCATTCACACATCCATTCCAAAATACCGGTACATTCTGATATCATTAACCAAAAATGACCTGTAAATGGCTGCGCTTGTATTTGTTAACATCGAAGGGGTTGGGCTTTTGTTGATGGTTCATAATATGTGTGTGTATTGGCGCTCACCAGCTGCTTCATGTGCACAAGCGTCAAGCAACTGAAGCAGAGCATGAATTTAAACTCACAGTGGTTTATCATAAGCATTTTATCGATTTTTTTTCCATAGTTTTATTAAGAAGGCATTAAGAAGGAACATAGAAACATCTAGAAGCTAAATGTGTCTGGAAAATATTCAAAGGCTTTTATTTTTGTTAACATCATGGATTTAAATGTGTCTGAATGTTTTGATTGGCTGGAGTAGATGTCTCCCATCAGCGCAATCTAATCGGGAAGGCGCTCTTTCTGGCAATTTTCCTTTTGCGTTCACACAGCGCAGCATTCCGGCAAATTACCGGTAATGTTACAACTTCTCCATCCGAAAAATTGCCAGAACAAATCTACCGGTATTTTCAGAAATGTATATAGGGGTACGTAACCAGAATGACTAAAAAGGATACCAAAAAACACAAATTTGTTGAAACCCCTCAGGCAATCTAAAATGTAGATGAGAATGTTTCTCCACTGGAACAGATTTGTAGCAATTTAGCATCACATTATTTGCTCACTGACGAGGGCTTTCGGAATGAGAGTACAAACAGCTGATAAAAATGTCAAAATGATCCACATGACAGTCCATCAGATAACTGTCACAGAAGGACTCGGGAACCAGAGGTAAGTTTGATAACAGTTTATTGTAAGGATGGCAGAATGTAAACAACGCTCAATGAAGGGGTATATTGCAGGAAGATGTGAATGGACAGATGAATCTGGATGGACTGGAGGAGATATGGGAACCAGGAACACAGATAGATGAACTTTGGGAAATCAATGACATCTGGAGGAGGGACCAGGAGAAACCACACTAGGAAGGAGAGACGCAGACACTGGAGATCATAGGATACGAGAGAGGTAAGTAACTTTAGAATAAATAAGTAAGACTGACTGTGAGGTGAGTGTAGTCCTTCTAGTAGCAAAGAGTGGAGCGTGGTGCTGGGTTTTATGGGGCTGATGTGATGGCTGGGGATGACGTGCAGGAGTGGGGCTAATCAGAATCCCACATAGCAAATGCTTTCTGGCCCAGCTCCGAGCCACACAATAACTTTTGCCTTGGCCCAAGTATCACAATGCATGGCGGTCCTGAAGTGGCCCATAACTGGATTAAAGAGCTTAAAGGGCCACAAGAGCCATAAGAGATTAAAGGGCCACAGATTGGCCATAACTGGCCCGAATCTCAGCCAATTTATCACCCTTAACTGGCCCTGAACTGGGCCAAAACAGGTTTATTATTGCTACCGATTCTCAGCTATAAGTTAACCATATCAACACCACCCTTTAACCAGAAATCCCCAAAACTGAGCCATAACCGGGCGACGCAGTGGCGCAGTTGGTAGTGTTGTCGCCTCACAGCAAGAAGGTCGCTGGTTCGAGCCTCGGCTCGGTCAGTTTCTGTGCGTTTCTGTGTGGAGTTTGCATGTTCTCCCCGCGTTCGCATAGTCCGAAGACATGCTGTACAGGTGAATTGGGTAGGCTAAATTGTCCGTAGTGTATGAGTGTGAGTGTGTATGGATGTTTCCCAGAGATGGGTTGCAGACATGTGTTGGATAAGTTGGCGGTTCATTCCGCTGTGGCGACCCTGGATTAATAAAGGGACTAAGCCGAAAAGAAAATGAATGAATGACTGAATGAATGAATGAATGAGCCATAACCAGCCTAATGTTACCTAAACAATGTGAACAATTGCTACACTGATCTGGGCCACACACCTCCCATCCAACTGGCCCAAATGTAGTTTGCCGTCATGCATGCAGTACCATCATTGCCATGCATGGCCCATATTCGGCTGACATTATGCATGCAACACACCAGCAGTGCCATAATGAGGCCACATTTGGGCCAAGTCCGTTTGCTATGTGGGATATAGGTGACTGTGGCTGCATCCAAAATTGCCTACTCCTCAGTAGGTACTGTATTTGAATTTAAATGTACTACTCGACTGTTAGAAAAGTACGTTCTGTATGAATGGGAATAGTTTGAATGGAACTCGGATGTACTACATCCGCCATTTTGTCATGATCACGTGATCTACCCGCGTCAGTTGCGTTGCTTCACTCCAATTTATGAATTCTCTTGCGGTGTCTCATAGCATAGCGTGCATCGGATGTGCACTTTAGAATCTTACTGAAGTAGTAGGTCATCCAGGTACTTCTCACATACTGTTTTTCAAATTCTACGAATTCGGACATAATACTCGGCTCGCATGCTGTTTTTAGCATACTATGGAAGTATGCAATTTCAGACACAGCCTTTGATCGGGGTGATTGTGGTGAAAAATCGCCTTGCTCTGTTAAAATTCCCTTGGAAAACAGTTGAACAGGAATTAAAATTGCACAGGAGCGCTAATCATTGTGTCTTTAAGTCTATCTTACATCTTAATAGGGTGTAATAGCTAGCTAAAGTGGCTAGCTGGCTGAATTAAATTCTAAACAGCAACACCATTTGTTATTACACAATCTAGTAGAGCTTTTAGTGCATTTTTATTATTTTAAAACATCAACATGAAGGATATAAGAGACCTTCTAGTGTACACGTCTGTGTGTGTGTATGAGGACGTGAAGTGAATCCAGCTGAGCATCAGATCAGGCTCCCCTCCAGCTCCCTTATTAAAACCCTCTGTGGGCCTTCTGGGCTTCCATACGCCAGTTGTGACATTACAGCGCCACACTTGCTTTCCTCATTAAACTCTCTGCCCTGGATTTCAAGCCCGACACACTGATCTCTATAAGGAAATGAGGGTGTTTCTAATGGAAACACTTGGCAAACAGAACAGCCCACAGACCAAGTCAATCTGAGGGGTATTTCATCAACATACTTTAAGTTACCAATCAGAACCAATAAGCAGCGACACATGGGCATTTTAAAAATAGATATGCTTATGAAACAATATATGAATGCACATCTTTGAGACAATGCAGGCTAATATGATTTGTTCGCATTTTATTTCGCTCTGCGTGTGGCTGCCATGTTGACAGATGGTACTGCCCAGGGTGTTGGTTTCATGCCATGTCACAGTCTTTAGAGAGACGAAAGCCGAACTGTCTGTTCAAAGTGCACAAAGGCTTAACGACAAAAAAATCAGTGTATTAACCGAGCTAAGGGGCTTATCTGGACAAAACACACTTTCAGAGGTCTTACAAAGCCTGTAAATCAGGTCTTTTTTAATGTGTGTTTTGTGCACGGATATCGTGTGTGAAGGTAACATGCACCCTTATATAATGCTTTATGAATACCATAACTCGAGCGACAGCAGTGACTAATGTAAAGCTCTCATTGTAGAGGAGAAATAATGACCTTCCCGCTGGGTTATTCAGAGGCTGTTTATTATTGTAAGTCATTAAAGGTAACTAAATTGTAGCGTAATGTGATAATATTGTATTTCATATTTGTAAATGTATACGTAATCATGCATTTGGAAGGGTTAAGTTGTGGTTTAATACATTTATAATGTAATATTGTCAAGTTTAATATCAAAAAAGCAACTTTTAATTAAAAATTAAAGAGTTTGTTCACACATAAATGAATATTATGTTATAAGTTGCTCACAACCCAGGCTCATTCTGAAAACGTATTGCTATATAGCTTTCTGGAGAGCGCCGCATACGTCCCAGGAGCTACGTTTTTTCGTTGTAGTTTTTGTTTTCGCCAATCCACCAGAGGCTGCTGTGTATGCTTTTTGAGATCTCACAATTCTCTCGCGAGTGCCATTCGCGCCTGCTGTTCTCACGTAGATCCACCAGAGGCCACCATCGACTGACTGACTGACCGATCGACTGACCCACTCTCCACCCTTAGTGTTTTCAATAGCACAGATCCGGTGAGCAATCAACATAGGCTCATTCTGAAAACGTAGCCTTATATACATTTCTGGAAATCACGAATTATCTAGCCATAAGTATGTATGGCTGCATTTCGTCTTTAAAACAAATGCTACGAGGCAGTATGATGCTGTTCTTTTTTTGCGATTATCAGCTGACCGCTTACCTCCATATGAACGGATCTCCCTCTGTTACCTGTTTGTCCAGTTAGCTCGCCATGTACGTCAGCGGACTTGAGAGGAGCTGACCTTGATGACAGGGTTCGAGTCCGACAAAGAAAAGTTCCAGGAAGCGGGTAAGACAAAAAAACGAAGCTAAAAAATAAAATAAACAAGTAAATAACAGGGTGAGAATGTGGTAAAATCTGAAAACGTGGTAAAAATCATGCTTTTCTTTTTTCTGCGGGTCAGTCTCAGCTTTTGAAAACACTATTGGTTGGGTTTAGGAAAGAAGGAGGGTGGGTCAGTCGATCGGTCAGTCAGTCAACAGCAGCATCTGGTGGGTTTAGGTGAGAACAGCAGGCGCGAATGACACTTGTAAAATAAATTTGAGATCTAAAAAAGTGCACACAGCAGCCTCTGGCGCATTCGCAAAAACAAAAACTGCAAAAAAACACCTCCTGGGGCGTATTTGGCGCTCTCCTGAAATGTATATAGGGTTACGTTTTCAGAATGAGCCTGGGTTGATTTTTATTTTTTATTTTTAGGTAAACTAATCCTTTAATGTAGTATTCTACATATAATTTACTTTACATATACTTTTTATTATATTATCAAAAATATATTTTTTTATTGTTACTTGGAATTGAAATAATAGCGAAAATAAATAATAAATAATAAATAATAGCAAAAAAGGGCATGTAACATTTAATAAAAAAGTACTATTTTGAAGTGGAAGAAGAGAAATTGTATTTTCTTGTTAGAGAAAAATATGAAATAAAAGTAAAGAAAAAAAGAGAAAAAAATTAAGAGAAACAAAATATAGAAAAATTTGGTTGAAATATTGTAGTTTGTAATCATTTTGAAATATTGCGCAAGAATTTAAGTGCATTATCTTTATATTTGTAAAGATTTTTGGTGACTAAAATATTATTTTAACAAATGTATCTAAAATAAATCTGTTTTGTTCAAATGTACCAAAATAATTAAAAATGGGGTGTACTCATTTATGCTGAGCAGTACACTGTACACTGTAGAGGTGTATATATATATATATATAAATATATATATATATATATATATATATATATATATATATATATATATATATATATATATATATATATATATATATATATATATATATTGAATTAGAGAGATAAAACTTCCAATTTCTAATTTATATTTTGATTTTTTTTAAATAATTACATAAATTCTTGATTTTCTTTTCATTGTAAGGGCTGAAAAAATATATATACATACAGTATATTTAAAATGTATTGCATTTTACATGCATTTTTTACAGCTTTATAATCATTATAAAACATAATAGTACTTAAAATGTACCATTTACAACTAAAATATAAACTCCACTAATGCAATTTTATCTGCAAGTACAATTCTTGTTCTTTTCAATTACACAAGTGCACAATAGGGTGACACAGTGGCTCAGTGGTTAGCACTGTCGCCTCACAGCAAGAAGGTCGCTGGTTTGAGTCCCGGCTGGGCCAGTTGGCATTTCTGTGTGGAGTTTGCATGTTTTCCCCATGTTCGTGTGGGTTTCCTCCGGGTGCTCCGGTTTCCTCTCACAGTCCAAACTCATGCGCTATAGGTGAATTGGGTAAGCTAAATTGTCCGTGGTGTATGTGTGTGAATGAGTGTGTATGGATGTTTCCCAGTACTGGGTTGCAGCTGGATAAGTTGGCGGTTCATTCTGCTGTGGCGACCCCTGATAAATAAAGGGACTGAGCCGAAGGAAAATGGATGGAGTCCACAATAAAAACACTTTCTTCTTCACAAAGGGGTTAAATGTCACTGCAGCAAATCTCAGGCTGTTATGAAGCATGTCGTTTTCATCAGACGCTGCTTTTCTGTCTGCACAGCACAATGGGAAATTACATGAAACAATTCCATGACTGGATTTGAGGATTTTGATTTAGAGTGAAATTGGCAAACGCTCCATCTCTGTGTTGTCTGAGTGAGATTAGAAAATAATTTAAGGC
The DNA here is from genome assembly GCF_903798145.1 of Danio aesculapii. Classification (NCBI taxonomy): domain Eukaryota; kingdom Metazoa; phylum Chordata; class Actinopteri; order Cypriniformes; family Danionidae; genus Danio; species Danio aesculapii. The sequence continues at coordinate 16,854,679 of NC_079452.1, forward strand.
CGTAATCATCTGCAATCCCTTTATCCGAAGAGAAGAGATTACAAAGAGGAGGGAATTTTTCACTTTTGTCTTATATATTGAATAGACAGTCCCATAAAAGCAGGGCGAAAAATATTGCTCTGTGCAACCAAACAGCTTTATGTAGCCAAATAACGTTATGAAGCACTTTAGCAGCGACGCTGAGTTTATGAAATGGTTTTGTAATGAAAATTTACGCTCTTCATGTCCAAAGTACGTTTGTCATTTTGCAGTACTCAATTGTTTTAAAAAAAATTTCAAAGGGCAGTTATGATGTAAAATCAACTTTTGTAAGCTGTTTGGACAGAACTGTGTGCAGGTATAGTGTGTCCGCAGTCATATTGGAGTGATAGAAACACAAGTCTCGTCCTATCTTAAAATAGGATTCATATCCTTGCGATTTTGAGGCCCACTGGAACGCGGCGTAGCAGTCGGATTTTCCCTATCCACTAAATAGATGGACAGGTATGCATTAACATATCTCCATAGTGATCCATATAAACATGTCTACAGGACAGGATTTGCAAAGAAACTGGAATTAAGGGTGCTTTCACACCTGGAAATCGATTTTTTTGTTTCGAAACATGGATTCAAATTGTTACAATGTTTATTTTTGTTCTTGGTGTGGTTCGCTTTCACATGGCAAAGTTTCTAAAAGGACCAAAGTAGTTCAAACAAGTCACATGCGAGTTAACTCTCCTCACATTGGTAAGTTTGGTAAGGGTTAAGTTTGGTAAGGGTTTATTTTATGCCATTCATGGAATTTATGATGATGAAACATGAGATATCATAAGCAAAAAGGTGCGCTTTAATTTTGAATAGTGACACTCAGAGACATCATCACCAAATATAAAACAGAGAGGTAAGACTTTCTCATACAGAGCCTGGTTTCAATTGTAAATGGTTGTAAAAATCTATCTAATGTTATTGAAGCCATCAATCTATTGCCCGTCATTTTTGTAACATTTAATTACTTATTTTAACAAAAGAGTAATGCTGCGGTCAAACTAGAGTTGTGTCGTATGGCATTGCGAAAAGGGGTGGGATTAAACATGATAAGTATAAACTATGCTTTTTTTAGACATTTAAAAAAGCAAGCGAGTGGTCCATGTTTAAAACTTCTTTGGAGAGAGGTCATGTTTTGATCTTCAGTTGGTCTCACAAAATCACGTGATGTGATTTCGCTGGTCAGAGTTCACCAATCTTGAACTTTACAACGCAGCGAACCGCAAAACTTGTCATGCGAGCTTGCATTTCTGTCGATTGAAGTCTATGGGGCAAAAAACATTTAATAACTTTGTTTTCATCATTATTTTTGAGCTTTAAAGAAACGTTGGCTAGAATTATGCATAATAGGCTTACATTATATAAACCAAGAATGCAGCCAAACCATGAAGAAGATCAATTTTGTTCTACTTTCGAGGTTTTAGTGCAGAAATGAACAAAACAATAGGCCTAATACAAAATATTATAAGTTTAAAATATGGAATAAAAATCAGATGGTAATTTCGGTAAATTTTTCTAACAGCTCTCGTTAATATTTCAGCATAGTTTCACTTTCGTATTCGTCATGAAATGCACATTTACCGGTAGGAATGAGGACATCCTGCCATACTCATCAGTCTCTCTTCATAAATCTTCATATAGCTGTATATATGGATATTATATATCCATAATACACTGTGATATAGGCCTGTGCAATTTGGGGAAAAAATTTAATTGCGGTTTTTTTTTTTTATTATTAATTTATTTATTTATTTATTTATTTATTTTTTGACAGATATTGCATTTGCTATTTGATTTACGATTTAATTCTGTAGTAAAGCTTCAGATTAATCTGGATGCCGTGGCAACAGTTCTGCTCTTAAAAATTACCTGTTTTTGTACAGTGCCTGTGCCTTAAAAACCAAAATATTCCCATATCACAAATGCTGTTTTTTAATATTAATTCGTCTACAGTATATTCACTTTATATAAATGCTCCTGAAGCAGCAGATGCCATAATCCAACTTGTCAGTGCTTTCCTGTTTGTTTTCTTTTTTTTTTATTATTGTGGGCGTAGTTCGATTGCGCAATTTTGATTGGGCAGAATGAAAGTGTGCTCACTCAATTGACTAGTAAATCTGTCACACTCATCTGTCCGGTGTTCTGTAAATTTGCCCTACCTTGTCAGATTGTCTTACCTTCCATTCAAAAAGTAGGTAGCACATTTTGATGACGCAACATGCTACCCATCAAATTTTGCTAACAGTGTAAGTTTTAATGTAGATTAATGTGATATGAAGCTGTAATATCGCCCTAACCTACATAATCCCTGACCCAAACCTCACAACCATTCGAATACAATGTTTGTAGCATAATCTGACAGGTAGGATAAAATGTCAGGACACCTGTTGTCACGCATTTACTCTGGACAGGGGACATAATTAATACATATATATTTCATATTGCAGCCTCTTGCGATTAACTAATTGAAACATTTCAAATTGCGATTGCAATTCGATTAATCGCACAGGCCTACTGTGATATAACCTGGTTCGTTAGTTCAATGGATTGTATTGCTTTCTCACTACAATCAATCTGCTCCAGAGTTCGTTTCGAGCCAAGTCCACCTCATTCAGGTGATCTCAGATCGATTGTTTGGCGCGGATCCAAGCGCAAATGACCCTTCGCTAAGCCCCGTCCTCCTTAGTTACTGTTGCTACGCCTGTCAAGCTTTCGTGCCTGGCACGTCTATTACAATATGTATGCGCCAGTGTCAGACATTCCCAGGCATATAATTAATCATTTTTGGCGAACAGGTGAGATATCTGAGAAAGCCAGACAAAAAAGGACGGCAGTATGCATTACAGGGGTATATTCATGACAAAATATGCAACCGATTAGAGAATAATTCAATCAAAATTGAAGCTAAAGCCTAGCCGCCTCATACGCTGACCATTCAACAGCTTAATTCATGTACAGCAGGAGAGGTGAAATTTAAAAGTAATCTAATAAGAACTAATCAAACCATGATTTCTCTATTTTTAACCAAAAAGCCTGATAGACTAATGTCGTGCAATGAAATATAGCGTTATTAACCAACAAGGAAACACACATGCACAGTGCTTTTACATTATTGATTCGTAGAAATAACAGCTAAAAAGGCGAAATTGATGGATTTGTGCCGAATATTAGCATCATTGACCCATAACAATGTACAGGAAGTTACATATTACTGTCATTATGTTTGTGTGCTCTTTATAAATTCCTGAAAAACAGCTGCGAGTAAAGTATAGTGATCGCAAGTGCTCAGTTTGTGATCACATCTCGGTTTTGTTCTGTTGTAATTCAAATATTTGTAGCTTGAAACAGATGGAAATATGATTGCTATTAGTATGACTACTATGGAGAAGGCTTAAACGGAGCAGTGCTCATAATATCGAGCGAAAAAAAATGAAAAAGACAGCTGGGAAACATAACCTGCTTTGTATTTTTTGTAGGAAACACAGATCTGTTTAGGGTATGAGGTGTGTGAGTTATTGCCGTCGGTTCTATCACTGAATGTGTCAGGAATATAAAAACAAAACCAACTTAACCCCGCTCCTTTAGCACCCCTCACAGAGCTTAATCCATGTTGGCATTTCCCCCCTTTGGTTTTGACGAGGGAAAAAATTCCACCATCCTGTCCTAACTTTTAGGATACCGGGTGCCAGATTTGCACAATCCATATGCACAACACTTTAGCTTGTTTCCCTCGCTTAAAAGCTTGACAGAGCCCCTGCGCGTAGCTACAGTTGCTAAGCCACGATTGGTGGGTGGCGGTTTTTGGGTGTGGCTTAGCGAAGGATCAATTGCTGGATTCACAAATGCCAAATGAACCGAGCTAACAGGGCAAATGTGCCAGGTTCTGGAACAAACATCTAGGTGTGAAAGCATCCTAAATGATCTGTTCCAACACTTTGTGATCAGCCGTGTGTGTATGTCTACTGCGAACTTTGTAACAACATTTGTGTGTGACTCATCATTTCAGAAAGTCTTGAATAAACTCCACCACAAATACATTTAACCTTACTTGGTATTTTTGATTAATAAACTGTATCTGCTTCATCCGTGTCTGTCTTTGTCACTGACTGCTGTGAATGTGTCAGGAATATAAAAACAAAACCAACTTAACCCCGCTCCTTTAGCGCCCCTCACACAGCTTGATCCACGTTGGCATTTCCCCCCTTGGGTTTTTGGTTTTGAAAAGAGAAAAAATTCCACCACCCTGTCCAAACTTTTAGGATACCGGTGTCACGGTTGCAGGTTTGTGCGCTTTCCGGAGTGTCTGTTTTGTCACGTGGGTTTGTTTTGTTTTGGTTGTCCACGTGTATTTGTTATGGTCACGTGTCATGCCGTTACTCAGCTGTTTTGATTACCTCGACAGCTGAGGTTCATTAGTGTGTCTATAGTTCTATGTTTCCTTGTCAGTTCGTTGTGTTTGCTCATGTATGTCTGTCTGTGGTCAGGACTGTGAGGAGTGTCTGCTGGACCTGATTTCGTCTGTCAGTTCCAGTGTGTATATTTCGTCCTGATGACGATCTGACAAACCATGCAGGAACATGTCCCACTGTGCCTCCATGTTCCAGCCGCATTCAGCGGCCAAGGTCCGGAACTCGATCGAGTAATCCGCCACGCTCCGACTCCCCTGCCGGAGCTCAGCGAGGACTCGGGCGGCCTCTCTTCTCGGAAGCGGCCCAATCATAAACCTTCTTGAGTTCTTTAGAGAACAGTTCAAAGGAAGCACAACATGGCAGCTTTTGTTCCCAGGCTGTAGTCCCCCACAGAGCCGCTTTTCCCGAAAGGAGAGTTATAACGAAAGCAACCTTAGACTGCTCCATGGAAAATAATGACGGTTGCAACGTTATATATAAGGAACATTTGGACAGGAAGGGCCGACACAAGTGAGGCTCTCCAGAATAACAGGTCGGGGAGGAAGGCGAGGTTCGACAGCACGGTTAGCAACCACCGGTGCTGGTAACACTTCTGGAGCTGGTGCGGCTGCAACTTGTGCCGCTCCAGTAACCAGCTGCTGAACCTGAGTGGTCTTTGTCACTGACTACTGTGTATGGCATAACGCAGGTAAAGCAAACACGCACATCGAAACAGTGGGCGGGAAGAACCAGCTCATTTGCATTTAAAGGCACAGGCTACAAAAACAGCCACACTTTTCTCTTACCCCAAAAATGGACATTGTATAATCAATAATCTGATGGCTATTTTGAGCTGAAACATTTGGAGACACCAAAGACTTATCTTGTAAATGGGGTAGAATAGGAATCCTGTAAGTGCGAACGTGTCACAAAAGTGTCAGAGAAACATCTCTCGTCTAGAATTATCTCCACTGTATTCGTAAATCAGCCCTGCCCTCTTCTTTTCCAAACCTATTTATCGCCTAGATTTTCTGACGAACCTTTTGAAACAATCATTTGTATTTTTCATTCTAATGTGATTGCTTTCTTTTCTTCCGATGTTAATTTAAAGCTACTAAATGAGAAGGGGCAATTATCATCGCATATTCTTGATAGCTGCATTTTGTACGTAAAGCTTAGGGTTTAATTGTGCTGCTACAAATGACATCTGGAAGAAAAGAAAAACTTAAGTGGTGTCAGACCTCCGTGGCGAACGAGAATATGAATCCTACTTTGATGGCGACAAGAAAGACACCCACTTTCATTTCCACTCATCTCCTGTTTCTTTTTCGGGTTTTTTTTTTTTTTTTTTTTAATGGATGCTTATCGACATTTTTAAGCGTGCCTTCTTGAATGATGACAGCGGTGTGTTTAATGAAGGCTCTGACTTTTTGTTATAACACATTCCTCCGTCTTGTTATGATCAAAAGAAGAGGCTGGAAAAGGACATGAATGGCCTCCAATTAGGTGGGGATTGAAGCAGCAATCATCCTGTGCATCATTGTAAACAACACACATTTGTATTCCTTCCACACTGCATGCCTCAAGAACTGCTGAAACACATGTGCTTTGAGGCTACATTTACTACTATATAATATAAAGTGTTACCTAAAGTAGACTTTTAAATGAACTTGCATTATTTATGTGATCTCCCGAAAAGAAGGTCTTTTTTTTTGTACAGTTTCACGCATAAATTGCTTGTCGTTTTCAGAATTAATTCTAAATAAATAACCGACACATGTAACATCTTTTATTAAAAGTGATTTTAGACTATTTCTAATACATCAAAACATCACTGTATTATTTATAAGTAGCATAACCTTGACAATATATATATATATATATATATATATATATATATATATATATATATATATATATATATATATATATATATAGGGATTTAAGTGACTTTTAACTAGGGCTGCCCCATTAATTGAAAAAAGATCACGATCTCGATTTGACCCAACACACGATCTTAATTCAGCTTTTCTACGATTCAGCCGATTTTATTTTCAAGGTCAGGAGAGAATAGTAAAGGCGGACGCTCAAGTCTTCATAGCAACATGGACATCTTCAAATGGCATTAAAAGTGTCACATACTGTATTCATAAGGTATAATTCACCCAGAAATGTAATTTCTGTCCAAATGTAATGACCTATTGATTTCTGCTGTGACATTCGGTTAGTAGGGTCAGAATTTGGCGTCAACAACTTGGATCCATCCTGCCTTGTATCAATGGTTCAGGCTGCTGGTGGTGGTGTAATGGTGTGGGGGATATTTTCTTGGCACACTTTGGGCCCATTGGTACCAACTGAGCATCGTGTCAACGCCACAGCCTACCTGAGTATTGTTGCTGACCATGTTCATCCCTTTATGACCACGGTGTACCCATCTTCTAGCTTCCAGCAGCATAATGCGCCATATCATACAGCGTGAATCATCTCAGACTGGTTTCTTGAACATGACAATGAGTTCACTGTACTCAAATGGCCTCCAAAGTCACCAAATCTCAATCCAATAGAGCACATTTGGGATGTGGTGGAACAGGAGATTTTTGATGGATGTGCAGCCGACAAATCTGCAGCAACTGCGTGATGCTATCATGTCAATATGGACCAAAATCTCTGACGAATATTTCCAGTGCCTTGTTGAATCTATGCCACAAAGGATTAAGGCAGTTCTGAAGGCAAAAGGGGGTCCAACACAGTACTAGTAAGGTGTACCTAATAAAGTGGCCAGTGAGTGTATAAAATTGTACTATTATTATTATTTTTGTAATACATAAATAAATGGGTGTATTTTAGCACATCAAAAAAGTTGTAGGATTAACTTTTCAACAATATTTATTTACAGTAGAAAGTGATCATCTTTAACTATGATTACCAAGAAAAAAGTGTAAAATGGCATGAAATAAAAGTGAATATGAGGTAGAAAAACCAAAATAACATTAATAATCTCTGTATTAACAATGTGGAAAAATAATCTTCAATTTGTATCTTTCATTTTTAGATTAAATATTAGATTTCACTATCTATTTTTTGTAATTTTTCCCCCAAACTAGTTATTATTAAATAAGTTATAATAATATAGTAACAATAACTACAAACTATGAAAAATATAATCTTGTTATTTAAAAAAAAAAAAATGTTGAGCTTCATTTATTCATTCATTTCTTTTCGGCTTAGTCCCTATATTCATCAGGGATCACCACAGAGGAATGAACCGCCAACTTATCCAGCACATGTTTTACGCAACGGATGCCCTTCCAGCCGCAACCCAACACTGAGAAACACCAATTCACTCTTGCATTCACAGTCATTTACTATGGCCAAGTTAGCTTATTCAATCCCCCTGTACAGCATGTCTTTGGACTGTGAGGGAAACCAGAGCACCCGGAGCATCCACACAGAAATGCCAACTGACCCAGCCAGGGCCCGAACCAATGACTTTATTGCTGTGAGGTGATCATGCTACCCAATGCACCACCATGATGCCCTTTATTTATTTATGTATGTATGTATGTATGTATGTATGTATGTATGTATGTATGTATGTATGTATGTATGTATGTATGTATGTATGTATGTTTGCATGTATTTATTTATTTATTTATTTATTTATTTATTTATTTTAAAGCTTTATTTCCCATTTTTGTCATTTACTGTTTTTAATGAATCATAGTTATTGTCATTTTTTATGCTACAATAACATAAAAAAAACAAACAAAAAAAGAGAAATATTTCTTTGCATCTATATATACGCATCTACTGCATATACAGTATACTGTATACAGGCTTATATTTATTTTTTCAGTTTACATTTATTTCAACTAACAAGCATGTTTTAGGCTTTGTGATCTTAGTTTTAGCTCACTTTAATAACAAAATCTTGATTAAAAACTTTAATCTTGCAACTTTTTCCCAGACTGACTATAAACAGTACATTACAGTTTAAATATGTAATTACGTCTGTATATATAAAATACAATCCCTTTCCCATATTACTCATTATAATGCAAATTTGAAAAATAATTATACTGATGAAGCCTTAACATTCCAGTACTATATAATTACAAAATTAAAACAGGCTTTGCAAATAAACCTTTTATTTAAGCAGCTTTTACAGTGTAAACCATTCAAACAACTGCCAAACTGAATGGCACATTCCTGATCCGAGTGAAACTTGAGTGGTCATGTCAGGATCTCGCTTACTAACAAGACATTGACAAAGATTAGGTTATGAATGTCCTGCCAGTCAGTTTCATTCCTCCTGTGCCTGTGGCAGTTCATCCATCATTCACTGTTGACTGTATTACAAGAAAGCCGCGTCTGTTCTGCTTGCCTAGCTATACTGCATTAAACAACTACAGTCGGGAGCTCCTGTGTTTGACACTTTAATGTTGTTTTCTCCTAATTGGAAAGGTCTATTTAGTATTCAACACAATAGGCGGGATTGGACACACTGTGCCAAGAGTAATCATTAAAAAGTTTTGAGTCTTCACTGACCCGGGACAGTCTCTCAGTCAACCTGATGAACACAAACAGCTCTCAACAACAACAACACATTCGATTATTACTGCATTTGTTATTAATGTGGCTTTTTGAAATCACAAGATTTCGAGATTTCGAACTGTGGATTCACAATGAAGTAGACAGAGGCCAGATTTTTCCAACTAATTGTTTTCTTGGTTGAGACACAGACTTGTGCTGATCAATTTGAAATTGAACAAAACCTGTTAAAATTAGTTGTTAAAAGTATTGTAGTTATTATAAGAGTTTTAAAGTGATTACAAGACTCAGTAGAAAGCGATAACTTTCTGGCAGCAGTTCACCAGTAAATTACTGTAAATCAATTACAGCAAAAATACTGTATTTACATTTACAGCAGCACTTATCTTGCTGTATAGGTATTTACAGTATTGTATATCTTTCCTGTGATATATACAGTCATTTTCACAATATACAGTAACACACTGTATAAATGTCTTACAGTAAAATACAGTCCATATTTCAGTTCAGTTTGCCAGTAACTTACTGTAAATCAATTACAGCAAAATACTGTATTTACATTTACAGCAGCACTTATCTTGCTGTATAGGTATTTACAGTATTGTATAGCTTTACTGTGATATATACAGTCATTTTCACAATATACAGTAACACACTGTATAAATGGCTTACAGTAAAATACAGTCCATATTTCAGTTCAATTTGCCAGTAACTTACTGTAAATCAATTACAGCAAAATACTGTATTTACATTTACAGCAGCACTTATCTTGCTGTATAGGTATTTACAGTATTGTATATCTTTTCTGTGATATATACAGTCATTTTCACAATATACAGTAACACACTGTATAAATGTCTTACAGTAAAATACAGTCCATATTTCAGTTAAGTTTGCCAGTAACTTACTGTAAATCAATAACAGCAAAATACTGTATTTACATTTACAGCAGCACTTATCTTGCTGTATAGGTATTTACAGTATAGTATATATTTACTGTGATATATACAGTCATTTTCACAATATACAGTAACACACTGTATACATGTCTTACAGTAAAATACAGTCCATATTTCAGTTGAGTTTGCCAGTAACTTACTGTAAATCAATAACAGCAAAATACTGTATTTACATTTACAGCAGCACTTATCTTGCTGTATAGGTATTTACAGTATAGTATATATTTACTGTGCTATATACAGTCATTTTCACAATATACAGTAACACACTGTATAAATGGCTTACAGTAAAATACAGTGCATATTTAAGTTGAGTCTGCCAGTAACTTACTGTAAATCAATTACAGCAAAAAATACTGTATTTACATTTACAGCAGCACTTATCTTGCTGTATATCTTTACTGTAAAATATACAGTAATTTCCCCAATGCAACTTTAAATGCAGTAACATACTGCATAACTGTCCAACGGTAAAATTCAGTTCATAATACAGTTCAGTTTGCCAGTAACTTACTGTAAATCAATTACAGCCAAATTACTGTATTTACCTGAACACAATTTACCTCGCTGTTTATGTATTTGCAGCATTGTATATTTTTACTGTAAAATCGACTAGCATTTTCACAATATACAATAATATACTGCATAAATGTCCTACAGTTCATATTACAGTTCAGTTCACCAGTAACTTACCGTAAATCAATTACAGCAAAAATACTGTATTTACATCTACAGCACCATTCACCTTGTTGTGTGTTTACCATTTTGTATATATTAACTGCAAAAGATACAGTAATTTTCACAATGCAATTTTGAAATACAGTAAGATACTGCATATCTGTCCTACAGAAAATTTTAGTTCATAATACAGTTCAGTTTGCCAGTAACTTACCGTAAATAAATTACAGCAAAATACTGTATTTACATCTAGAGCACCATTTACCTTGTTATTTATGTATTCACATGTTTGTTACAGTTAAATACTGTTTAATTTACAAAAATTGATAAGAGTGTATGTGCAGAATTATAAAAATTAAGTTAGATCAACTTAATAGTTGCAACTTTTCATTCATTCAGTTTCTTTTCAGCTTAGTCCCTTTATTAATCTGGGGTCGCCACAGCGGAATAAACCGCCAACTTATCCAGCATATGTTTTACGCAGCAGATGCCCTTCCAGCTGTAACTCATCACTGGGAAACATCCATACACACATACACTATGGACAATTTAGCTTACCCAATTCACCTGCACCACATGTTTTTGGGACTTGTGGGGGAAACTGGAGCACCCGGAGGAAACCCACGCGAACCGGAGTGGTAGCATGGGGTCTTTCATTGGACCTTTATTTGTGTCTTTTCAGATGGGTGCTAGTCTCTCTTTTCTTTTTCAAGTTATTTCAGCTTTCTCTAACTGTCTTCACCTAAAACTTTAACACCATTTGTGTTTAGCCTGGTGAGCACTCATATTTCCTCCAGATGTACAAGCATACTTCAGAGAAGGTCTTGTCATTTTCCCTTTTAAGCATCACCATGCTGTTCACACATGTTGTTTTACGACTTGAAACTTGTCCACCATTGTCATAGATGTCTGACTGCAGAGCTGACGCCCGATCGGGGCTTTGTTCCCGCAGCCTCGCGACAGACCCAAATGATATTGTGTGAGCTTCAAAGCACTGTAAGCCGCTTCCAGGAAACAAGAAGAGTGACATTAGCATTCAGCGTCTCACCTCCCTCTCGCATGTAAAACGACTTCAAACACAGCGCCCACCTGAGGGAGAGCCACCTCAGTAAATAACTCACACATTAGATGTGTTTAATAATGAATTCTTACTCCATACCTCCCACTCTGTTGAATGGGGAAAGCTGCTGGAGCAGTATCAAAAGAAAAGCGGCTGTCTCATTAGCGTAGCCTCCTCTCAGCTCCGAGACTGAGAACTCATTTGGCTTGTCAGTGCTTCTTGTAGCACAATGATTCGGAAGCCTTGAAAACCAAAGCGCTGCGAGCACGTGTGATTCATGCAAGGACATCTCTAATTGGTTTGATTTCCCTCCTCTAATGTTTCGCTAATATGCTAATCAGTTAGCTCGGTGGCCTCTCTTGACTTTAAATAGAGCACACAGTGTTTAAATGTTGTTGTAGCAAAGTTCGATATGAGGGGAAGAAGAAGACAGGGTCGGCGATTCAGGTAAGCAGTAAAGTTTTATTTTCAAATGAGTGCACAACACCCGTAGTGTGCGTGTGTGTGTGCTCTCTCCCTCTCTTTCCGGCTGCTCCTTCTGTTCTCCTTAAGAAGGTTGTCTCTCCAGCCCAATCACTAGAATAAACAGGTGTTATTTATTATTTCTGATTGGCCTGCTGATTAGCCGCCGGGCTCCAAGCCTGCTCTCCCCCCTCATTGGGTGTTCGATCATGCTTACCTCTCCACATACCCCCACCGCCCGCCTCAGGCCGGGGAGCCGTCCGGCCTGCAGCCCTCCCCCCCCCCGCCCTGGAGAGGAAGTCGGCCACAGCCATTTGCGCCCCCGGCCTGTGGACCACCTTGAATTTAAAAGGCTGTAACGCTAGATACCAACGGGTGATCCGCGCGTTGGTATCCTTCATGCGGTGAAGCCACTGGAGAGGAGCATGATCTGAACAGAGGACGAATTCCCTGCCCAGGAGGTAATAGCGAAGAGTGAGAACGGCCCACCTGATCGCCAGGCACTCCTTCTCTATGGTGCTGTATTTAGCCTCACTCTTACTGAGTTTTCGGCTAATGTACAGCACCGGCCGTTCCACTCCTGCCACCTCCTGGGAGAGAACCGCCCCCAGACCCCGATCGGATGCATCCGTCTGTAACAGAAAGGGGAGAGCAAAATCAGGAGCGTGCAATAGTGGCCCCCCGCAAAGTATAGATTTTACCTTTGAGAAGGCCTGTTGACACTGCTCCGACCATTGGACGGTATCTGGTCCCTCCTTTTTAGTGAGATCAGTCAATGAGCTGACGAGGGCCGAATAATTAGGGACAAAACGCCTATAGTATCCCGCCAGCCCCAAAAACTGTCTCACCTCCTTCTTGGTCTTAGGTCTCGGACAGGTGGCAATAGCTGCAGTCTTATCAATTTGGGGCTGCACCTGCCCGTGGCCTAAGTGGAAGCCCAGATACCTTACTTCCACTCGCCCAATTGCGCACTTCCGTGGGTTAGCCGTGAGCCCGGTCCGTCTCAGCGCCGACAATACCGCCCTCAGGTGTTGCATATGCCGCTGCCAGTCATTACTGTAAATGATGATGTCATCTAAATAAGCAGCGGCATATGCCACGTGAGGGCCGAGTATTTTATCCATCAGACGCTGAAACGTTGCCGGTGCCCCGAACAGCCCGAACGGAAGTGTCACGAATTGGTGTAATCCAAACGGCGTTGTGAAAGCCGTTTTTTCGCGGGATATTGGAGTCAAGGGGATCTGCCAATAGCCCTTCGTTAAATCCAAAGTCGAGTAAAATCGAGCAGCACCTAACCGGTCGAGCAACTCGTCAATACGCGGCATTGGATAAGCGTCGAATTTTGACACCGCATTTACCTTGCGATAATCCACACAGAACCGGACCGAGCCGTCAGTCTTGGGTACCAAGACAATGGGGCTGGCCCAGTCGCTGTGGGACTCTTCTACTACTCCCATTTTCAACATATTACTCAATTCTTCCTGAATCACTTTTTTCTTGTGTTCAGGTAGGCGATACGGCCGGGTCCTAACGACCACGCCCGGTTCGGTCTCGATATGGTGCTGAATCAGGTTAGTACGACCGGGCAGGGGTGAGAACACATCAGAGAATTCACGTTGGAGGTGCCGGATATCGAGGAGCTGGCTCGCTGAGAGATGATCCCCTCCGGTGACCAGAGCGCCCGGCCGTCCCCGGCCGGGGCTCTCTGGCCCCAGGTCATCCTCGTTAGTAACAAGCGTAGCCAGCGCCACTTCCTCCGGCTCCCTCCACTGCTTCAGCAGATTAATGTGATAAATCTGACGTGAACCAGCCCTGTCCGAACGAACCACCTCGTAATCGAGATCACCGACTCGTCGTGTGACCACAAACGGCCCTTGCCACTTGGCGAGTAATTTAGAGCTGGAAGTGGGTAATAGTACAAGGACTTTATCTCCCTGTGCAAATTTACGTAGTTTAGTGCCCTTGTCATATCGCCGGCGTTGGTCATCCTGAGCCTTAAGCAAATTCTCCGTAGAGAGCCGCCCCAGTGTGTGGAGTTTTGCTCTAAGGTCCAGAATATACTGAATTTCATTTTTACTCTTAGAAGGCTCGTCCTCCCAAGCCTCTCTAATGACATCCAAAACCCCTCTGGGCTGTCTGCCATAGAGAAGCTCGAAGGGGGAAAACCCCGTGGAGGCTTGGGGAACCTCCCGCACAGCAAATAACAAGGGCTCTAACCACTTATCCCAATTTTTCGCGTCCTCGTGAACGAATTTACGGATCATTGATTTAAGCGTGCGATTAAACCTTTCCACCAGCCCGTCTGTTTGTGGGTGATAGACGCTGGTGCGAATGGATTTAATGCCCAATAATCCATAAAGTTCGCGCATGGTGCGTGACATGAACGCGGTGCCTTGATCAGTGAGAATCTCCTTGGGGATTCCCACTCGGGAGATTATACGAAACAGAGCTTCCGCAACACTTTTTGCTGAGATGTTACGGAGCGCTACTGCTTCCGGGTAGCGGGTTGCATAATCCACTAGGACTAGTGCAAACCGGTGCCCGCGTGCGGATCGCTCTAATGGCCCGATGAGATCCATACCAATTCTCTCGAAGGGCATCTCCATAATTGGTAACGGGCGCAAAGGCGCTTTTGGGGTGGCCGGTGGATTTACCAGCTGACATTCACGGCACGCAGCGCACCATTTGCTGACATCCCCGTGAATGCCCGGCCAAAAGAATCGGGTCATGAGGCGATTTAATGTGGCCGCCTGACCTAAATGTCCAGCCATAGGATTAGCATGAGCCGCCTGGAAAAGCATTTCCCGACGGCTCTTTGGTACTAATAATTGGGTAGTATCTTCTTTTGTCTGAGCGTCTTGGGTCACTCGATACACCCTGTCATTAATGATCGAAAAATATGGATAGGAGAGGGGCCGGTCAGGCTGGAGGTTTTCCCCATCTATCACCTGCACTCTTTCGAGTGCATGTCTCAGCGTGTCGTCACGCGACTGTTCCAGGGGAAAGTCTTTACACCGGGAAATTCCCAGCCCTTCCCCTGAGACAGCGCGTGACGTCACCGCTTGGGATTCCCCCAGCTGAGCGACACACCCCCTACCCGGCGATCTCTTCTTCCAAGACCCACCCGCACATAAGACCCCTAATAATCTATTAAATCCAGGCCAATTGGTTCCCAGAATTAGCGGGTGTTTGAGGTGCGGGTTAACTGCTACCTCAACGCTATGCTTTTTACCCCGGAATTGAATGTCTATCGCCGTTAGCGGGTAGTGAATTACATCCCCGTGCACACACCTTACCCTTACTGTGCGGCTCGTATCCAATGCCGGGTCTTGAAGCAGGCTTTGGTGGATGGAGGTTTGGTTGCACCCCGAATCCACCAAAGCTTGATATGTACCCCCTTTTATACTCACTGGTATCCGGTATAGCCCGTCGCGACCGGGGGCGACGATTGGCGTGGCGGGGACCCGAATCAGCGCACTCACCTCCTTCATGGAGCAGATTTTTGGTGTGCTATTCTCGCCCCCGCGGCGCCAATGCATCGGCCCAGCCCTTCTCACTATACCCCCAGGGCCAGCAAGACCAACCGATTGAACCGGAGAGAGACCTGGCGCTGTCTGGGGAACCGCCCGGGGTCGTTGCTCCACCCCGCCGTCCGGATATGGACCCGCCCCCCTTGGGACATTCGGCAGGTCCGCCTCTGTGCACCGCCATCTGGGTGCTGGAGTGGGCGGTCCCCGCAGTCTGGGCCTGGGAACAGGAGGAGAGAGAGGGAGAGGGGGAGAAGAGAGAGAGGTTATTTCGCCGACCCTGGCCCTCGCCACCAGGTGATCCTCCGCCAGCCGGATGGCCGTCTCCAGATCCTCTGGCCGGTGGCACTGGACCCACTCCGATGTTCGGGAGGGGAGGCGGGTGATGAATTGCTCCAGCACCACGGCATCCACCAGCTGGTCGGTGGTCCGGCCATCCTTCACCAGCCATCTGCGGCAGGCGTCACGGAGCTGCTGAGCGAACATGAAGGGCCGGCCACTGGCAGTCAGCTCCATGGAGCGGAAGAGCTGACGCTGCTCTTCCGGATTGCGGCCGGCCCGCTGGAGAACGGCTCGCTTCAGGTGAGCGTACTCCAGGAGATTCTGGGCCGGTAGCTGCTGCACGGCAATTTGGGCTTCGCCTGACAGCAGGGGGATGACTCTTACCGGCCACTCGGCCCGCGGCCAGCCACACGCCTCCGCCAACCTCTCGAAGAGGTCCAGGAACACTTCCGGGTCGTCCTCCGGTGCCATCTTCTGTAGCGAGATGGGAGGGTGGGCGGCAGATGTCGGAGCGGGCCGGATCTCCTGGACCAGCAGACTCCGGATTAGCTCGCGGTCCTCCCGCTGGGCCTCTACGAGGACTTGGAAGCGTCTTTCCAGATTTTTTCTCAGCTCCCCCAGCGCATGGTGTTGTTGTTGGTGGAGGGCCGCGAGCGCCTGGATGACTTCCGCACATGGACTGGTAGACGGAGTAACCATTCTGGCAGCAGGGTTTCTTCTTCTTCCCGGGTTTCGGCACCACTGTAGCAAAGTTCGATATGAGGGGAAGAAGAAGACAGGGTCGGCGATTCAGGTAAGCAGTAAAGTTTTATTTTCAAATGAGTGCACAACACCCGTAGTGTGCGTGTGTGTGTGCTCTCTCCCTCTCTTTCCGGCTGCTCCTTCTGTTCTCCTTAAGAAGGTTGTCTCTCCAGCCCAATCACTAGAATAAACAGGTGTTATTTATTATTTCTGATTGGCCTGCTGATTAGCCGCCGGGCTCCAAGCCTGCTCTCCCCCCTCATTGGGTGTTCGATCATGCTTACCTCTCCACAGTTGTAAACAACTGATAGTTAGGACAGACACAGATCTAAAATGAGATCTTAATTGATTTGAAAAATCTTCACAGTCACCATATATTTCAGCTGTTTCGTTAACAGTTTTGCTAACTGCTAAAACACTCTCAGAAATAAAGCTAGCCTACAAAATCTGTGACAGGAGCTACACCGTTTCAAAAGATACACTTTTGTACCTTAAAGGTGCTGTATGTAAGTTTTTGACTCTTCTAAAGCATATAAATACCATTATATGTTTGGAGATATTTAAGAAACATGCTAAGTGAACATTCTTGTTTACCTGAAAACAATGGTAGAATCAATGTCAGATATTCTGCTTTAAAAATGTGTGTTACATGCCGGAACGACTGTCTCTGTTTTGGTCATTTAACCCACCTAATACCAGTTTAGCTAATTATATTTCAGCACCCCGGGATGCCTTGGTGAAAAACAGTATATTTCACATCATTCAGTCGGGAAGGCTTACAAAGTAAGCATCCATGACCAAAATGTGACCTTCGGTGGAGAGTAGCAGTTTCTGAAATGAGACACAGATTCACAGAGTCCTACATGAGGTAGTTATTAATTAGCAAATAATATAAATAATACAAATAGAAACATTAAGTGAGCAGGTAACTGCATATAGGTTTCATATACTGTATGCGCATACTCATATAGGTTCTTTCCATGTGGTTTATTTTATTTTCAAGATCTGAGGTGAACTATCTGCTGCTGCCTTCAGTAGTATAGCAATAAATGTAAAGTAAAATGGCATTCAAACTTACATTATTAGCATTTAACACTGAATAAAGCACATGAGGTTTACCTTATCCTGTTGTTCAGCTGCAAGAAATAGAAACCGTTCCTAAAGTATAAAATGAAAAATATTCCCATTTTTGTGTGCTGTTGCTTTTATTTAGATCATGACTTAAATCAGCTTTTAGGCTTGATAGTCAGGCTCGCTCCTGTTGGTGTCATCAATCTGGCAACCTGCGCTTGCTTGTGTTTTGAACCAAGGTTATAATAGTTTTGGATTTTTAATTAGTTTTAGTTTCTATTTTATTTAGACTTTTTGTTTTCAAATTTAGTTCGTTTTTATTAGTTTTTAGAGGCAGATTTACTAGTTTTTATTAGTTTCTATATTTTGAAATTGCTTAGATTTAGTTTTGTTTTTTTTCTAAATAAGAATATTTCTTAGGTGCAAGATTCCAAATCAACAGAATAAATATTGTATAATAAATACTCAGACATACATTTTTTGAAACCTGTATTCAGAGGACGCATGAACACTATCATCTACCACTACCATCTACCCATCCTCAAACTC
Source organism: Danio aesculapii (assembly GCF_903798145.1). NCBI lineage: Eukaryota > Metazoa > Chordata > Actinopteri > Cypriniformes > Danionidae > Danio > Danio aesculapii. The sequence continues at coordinate 16,872,971 of NC_079452.1, forward strand.
AAATACAGCAGCCCATAACAGCAGCCTTAAGTACAATACGTGTGCACGGCTTTAGAGGTTAGATACACAGTAGTGATGGGAAGTTCAGATATTTAACGCGGATGTTTGGATTCAACATGGCAAAATTATGTAGTCAGCAATAGTAATTTCAGTCAGTTAAAACATCACCATGATCTGAAAAAATGTCTTACAGTAAAGTTTTGCAGCCTGACTGAAGCATGATACACTTATTTAAATTCCATTACGATTTTCTGTTACGAAATAAACTTACGTTTTTTTCTCCAAATCCTCCTATTTAATCTCTTGGTTTACCCGCGGTGGAGTTGTTTAAGTTTTAGTTCAGTCACAGCAGGCTGTCATGTACTGTGTTGGGTTTACTGAATCACGCATGCGCAGTATTATCGGTTCACCGCTTCTCAATTTGATCTCAGTGTAACGTTACTGTTCTAATAACTGAATAAGAGTATATATTGGATTATTTAGAGTCAGAGGGGTGTATCAGGCTTGTTAAAAAGTAAGTAGTTTGTGGCTAAGTGCTTACAGGAGACGCGAATCGTTTCAAATGATTCAGTATGATTTGGTGATCTAGTTCAACCGGTTGGTTGAACTAGTAAGATTGGTTCGCGATCGCGATACAGAAATAAAACCCATTATTGGGCACAAATGTGTTAAAGTAATAGTTTTAAGTGTCTGTATTTAATACTGTCAGCGTGCTGCTGTCATGTCCACTCATTGTTTTTGTTGTAGGAGCAACAGCGAGGATAACTGAAGGAGAACCGGCTCGATCTGGCCTATGGCAGCAGGACTACAGACTGTGAGGTGATGTATGGTCAAACACCTGCAGCGCGAAGTACAAAGATTTTTTTCTAAAAGGCTTACAGTAAGATCATGTATTAAATACATTTACAAAGACGAAAACGAAGGAGGTTTTTGCTATAATTTTAGTTAGTTTCAGTTAGTTTGGTCTGTACACAATACAGTTCAGTTAGTTCTAGTTAAAAAAAAACAACTCTCATTTTTATTTCAGTTATGACAATTATTTAAAATTTTAGTTTTCGTTTTTTCATTCGTTTTCGTTAACTATAATAACCTTGTTTTGAACCAGGCGTGCAATACCTAGTTCAACCACTGGGTGTCAGGCTTGCATACTGCATCTTTAAATGTACATTTTAATGCCAAAAAATGACAAATATGTACCTTATAGTATCTTAAAAGTACAACAGTTCCCCTTTAAGGTACAACAGCGTACTTTTAAAAAAGATACCACTCTTATTTCTGAGAGCAAAGCTGTGCAAAACAGCTAATTTCTTGATTTTGCCAACTATATTATTTCAATGTTTGTCTTGATCATAAACAATGTATTGTAGGACAAACAGTTTTAACATTTATGCCACTTTAAATCCAGAGGCTTGTGATTTCTCAGTACATTCCCATAATATCTGTCAGATTTTATGTGCGGTATTCAGAAAAGAAATTGCTCACAGCAGCTCTAATGCTGAGAGCCGTATTGAATCATGATTATGGCTGGGTCTTGGGCTGTGTGTATCTCTCCTCTCCTAAGACAAAAATGCATTTCTGTAATGTCAATACATGTCATGGTCCGTGCAGTCTTTCGGGATCCAAAATGTACTCACCAAGCATCAAATGTGAGTAAAAATTGACTTTGGCCAGTAAATAAATCAGATTTACTCAGCAGGTGGTCTGCAACTTCATAAGGAACAGCAACATAAAACATGCTTTAAATTGAATTGTAGGAGCGATACCTTGACCCTCAATGATCCAATACACATAAAATCCAGTTATTAAAACAGCTGGCGTGTCATAAAACAGTTTAGAGCAAATATAAATGTTTATTTATATTTATTTTCTTCCAAACTCAAGGACTAACACTTTTTTCTTGCATTTAGCCACTCACACATACACACAAAAAGATGGTTGATTTAACACTGAAGGGCTAAATGCACAGATCTGTGCTTTGGACATTTGGACATGTCTAATATCACTAACATTGCCACAACCATGTCACCCTGCACCCGAGACAGGTTGCTCACTGAAGCTAAGCAGGGCTGAACCTGGTCAGTACCTGGATGGGAGACCACATGGTCAAAACTAGGTTGCTTTTGGAAGTGGTGTTAGTGAGGCCAAACCTGCAGTCTGTGAGAGTCCTAATGTCCCAGTAAAGTGAAGGGGACACAATACTGTCAGTGAGTGCCGTCTTTCGGATGAAATGTTAAACCGAGGTCCTTAAAAATCCCAAGGGGCTTCTCGTAAAGGGAAAAGGTGTAACCCTGGTGTCTTGGCCAAATTCCCTCCATCGGCCCTTACCGATCATGGCCTCCCAATCATCCCCATCCATCAAATTGGCTCTATCACTGTCTCTCCAGTCCACCAATAGCGGGTGTGTTGTCAGCGCACTGGTGCCATTGTCCTGTATAAGGATGCTAGCCTTCTGTAACTCAGAAGACCACAATATTTTGGATATTAGAAGCATGGATTTTAAAGATATCATATCATTAGGGATTTTTTCCTAAAAAATCATTAGGATTTTTGCAGCCTGTCTGAACTTTAAGGTTTAGATTATGTCATTACTTAATTTTGTATAGCCAACTTGCAGGCCTATTTTAATAAAATAAAATAAATATAATAATCAAATGGTGGAAAATTAGATATTAATATTAATTAGTAAATTATTAATAATGATAATAATAATAATAATAATAATAACAACAACAACAACAACAACAATATTTAATAATACACATTACATTACATGAATTTTTCGTCTTGCATATTTATCGCCATATCCTGACATTATCTAAACCTTAGTCACTTTGTCAAACTGCTTAGCAAGGCTTGACATTAACACCCGCCAAATGTGTCTGCGCAAGCAAAAGAAAGCAGGTGAATACCGAATGAGAGGATGAACACTCGCGCTAACAGCTGATGTGATGCACGCGACTGTTTAAAATGCGTGCGCGCTCCCGTTTCCTTGCGTGAAGCAACCGTGCCTATAAATGCAACCGGTATAATCGGTCCTCTTTCAAATAGACTAGACAAAAAGTTATGCCTATTCACCCACAGTCTTGCTGCTTTTGTCTTTTTGTAAGCAGCGCCAGTTGCTTTCGCTTTAACCATTATTTGAACAGATTATTAAGTGAAGTTTTACAAACTAATTTCGAGAGGAGCACGTGATATGATTGACTGCAGCTGGCCACTCATCTACATTCACTAGTTAGCCAATCAGATTAACCCCAACTCACTATAAGTAGCCTAGCTAGAACTACTCTCTTATCTTCGTTTTCCGAAGAAACCCCCCATCCACCCCTTCTCCTCCTTTCTTCCTTTACCACAGGGAGCTCTCGAGAACCACCTGATCTCGTACTCCCCTCATATGCTCTATGGACCAGGCGGGAGCCCTGGGCTCACCTATCTCCGAGCTCAGGGTTCTCTCCCGGGACAGCATGCCAAACCTGTCAACAGTTGTCAAACAATATCTAAGTGTGAACTCTTGAATTGGCCTAACGTTTACCTTGTGCGTGAGATCATCCTTTCATTATCACACACGGTATATTTTTCACCTGCTTTCTTTTGCTTACAGTTATTTTTGTTAATATGTTTTAATTATATTTTTTTACAATAACATTGCTTAAATAGGAGATTAACTCCCCATTTATGTGTAGTTTACTGGTGATCTGGGACTTTTAGCCAGGACAGATTACTGTGCATAGTTTTAGATACTTGACAATAATAAATTTTTTAATGTCAATTGTTTATTTTTTTTTTTTTAAGAAATGTTTTGTTAAATAAAAAGTATACAGCAATATTTAGCTTGTTTTGACACATTTAAAATTTGTGGATAATAAATAATTCTTCATTTATGTTTGGTGTGGTCGGAGATACATTTGGTCAATCCTTAATTTTGAGCTCTGAAAAGTAATGTGAAATAAAAACTAATTGTAATACGACACTATGAAACCATGACCCATTTGTGCATGCGCATTGAGTAAGCTCATACACCACACACAAAAAGTGAAAGGAATAAGGAGGCATGTGGACATAACACAAAATCTAAATCAAGTAATCTTAGCATGTCAAAGTAATATTTATACATATAAAATATATTTTTCCAACAACAAAGTTGTGGCTAGTGAAAATACAGAGTGGCTAATAATGTTGGAAAACTACTAGCCACAGTGGCTGGTGATCAAAAAAGTTAATGTCAAGCCCTGCTGCTAAGCATTATCTGGACATTGTTGTCTTAAGGGGCACATAGTTTACCTCTTTTTTATGATTTAATATTAATATTATGGTTCTTCTGAGTGTGCCAGATTAGGTTCAGTTTTAAACACAATTCAGATTTTTTATTATAATGTGTTAAAAAGTGTCATGTTGGGGGCGTGTCCACAGTTCGCTGATTTATGGGTGTGTTGCTTCACATGTAAATTAGTTTCAGCTTCCCGCCAACGTAACAAGGGGGCGGAGCCATGAGCTCACCCGCTCTGTGTTTGCAACAGAGTCTGACAGGCAGACTCAGAGAAGGAGTGAGAGGATCACCATTCAATCGTACATGTACGACTCGGACACAGACCAAGCAGAGAGAACAAAATCATTTGTGTCTTTGTACAGTTTTACAGCCAACTGTGTGCTAGTTTCAAGCGCCGAGCTTGTACACAGAAACTAACCACGCACACTGAATTAACTTTGACTGAGGCACCGGATGCGCTGCTCGAAGCCGCGACACGGCACACCAGACACTCTCTGTGGCGTGGCAGAAACATGAAGTGTCCCGAATCGTCGCGCCACGCATTTTTGAATTCTAAACATAGGTTTCTGCAGCGGTCCGCGGTGCCCAGCCGTCGACTTGAGTGTACCCTAATAGAAACCTATGTTTAGAATTCTAAAACGCATGCTAGTTAAGATCACAGGGAGCTTCTGGGATCGCGAGAAATGCAAACGGCTGAAGTAAAGGGAAAATCAATGAGAAGTACACATGTTTGCAAACCTACCTAAAGATACAACCAATAATTAGAGTGATAATGTGGAGAATATTGCTCTTGTGTTGAGCCCAATGAGCCTTGCATCTAAAAATAGAGCTAGGGTGTTCCTTTAGTGATATCGCTTCGACTCACGCTGAAAATGGCGGACGTGAATCAACAAACTGAGGATATGATGACGCGCCTGTCAATCAATATTGGTGGGCGGGGGGACCGCACTGCTACGTAAAGTTGCAGTCGGTTTGAAAACCACTCCAATTGGTCCACTGTTTTTTATGTTGTTAAATTGAAAAAAAAGCACTGGGTGTGCTTATATCACCCCAATATGACAGTCTATACACCATACATGCACATATGTCTGTCCAAACAGCTTGAAAAGTAAATTTTTTACCATAGGTGCCCTTTAATTCTTATGTTGTTTTTTCATGAAAAGAACTAGTATGTCATTACATGTCCATGGCCATGTAGTGCTTTTATGCACTTGTGTGTTGATTCATGTTTATTCATTGTCATGTTTCCTTGGTGTAAAATGTGTTGACATTTCACAGCTATAGTATAACTCAATTTTGTCATGCATCTCGAGTTCAACAGTGAATACTTAGTCTTTCAGTTGTAACCAATAATAATGTAATGTATTGTAGGGCCAAATAAAGAGTTATAAGCTATGAAGCAACGCAGAAAAAATAATCTATGTTTAATTTAAATTTGAACCCTTGTTTATTGTTCAAATTGACTACCCTTTCGTTATGTTAGTGGCTGTTTTTGCCCCATTGACTTCCATTGAAACAATATTGTTTGATTGCAAAGCCATGACAGCATATAATCATGCATTCTTGATTATTGGCTGGTTTTCCTGTTTGGAAGAAGTACCATTTGTCATTTTACTGTTGATCATCAGTTGACATCTTTAACCCTTTAGATTGACCTGTGCAAAAAGTTTCTGGCTTTTGTATGGAGTTCTATGGAGTAAAACAGCAGATTATTATTATTATTTATTATTTTTTTTTGCCCTGCAACTGGTGATCAACAGTAAAAATGACAAATTTTACCTTTTAAGTCTCGAATAAAGAGTTGTAAGCTATAAAAAAAAAAATAATACTTAATTTAAAATGTAACCCTTGTGTATTGTTCAAATTTACTTCTCTAGTGTATGAGTGTGAATGAGAATGTATGGGTGTTTCCCAGTTGCAGCTGGAAGGGCATCCGCTGCGTAAAACATATGTTGGATAAGTTGGCGGTTCATTCCGCAGTGGCGACCCCAGATTAATAAAAAGCCGAAGCCGAAGCCGAAAAGAAATGAATGAATGAATGAAATCATTCCACTTACTTTAATTAAGGCTCAAGATCACTCCAGAGTGGATGAAAACATCGCTAACAGCACACAAGGGTTAAAATATACACTTACATTAACATCCAGTAAAGCTTTTAGAAATTATTATTCAAAATGATCACAGTATTTTGTATGGACCTTTTTCACACGTCTGTTATGACACGTTAAACGGTCATCATAATCTTAATTCCTTGAAAGTTTGTCATATTTTGAGTTTTTAAAAAAACGTATGAACATTTATATGCATTTATATTCAAGAGTTCACACTTAGCTGATGATTCATCAAAAGCTTGTTTGGCATGCTGTCCCGGGAGACAGCCCCGAGCTCAAGGGATCCTCGAGCCCGGGGCTTCCTCCCGTTTGCAGAGCGAGAGGGGAGCCTGAGCTCGGTGGATCTCAGAACTCCCCGTCTGCAGTAGCTAAGGGAACATGTGAGGAAAAAAGGGGGCTAGACAAATGCTTGATTATTATGCATGATGTGTATATTTGGATGGTGGGAGGAAACCCACGCGGACAAGGGGAGAATATACAAACTCCTCACAGAAACACCTACCGACCTGGCAGGACCAGGGCTGGCAGTGTTCTTGCTGTGGGGCTAACAGTGCTAACCACTGGGCCTCCCTGCCGCCCGATCTATAGTGAAGGAGGAGAATCGGGAGGAAGGGGGGTTTCTTCCAAACGAAGATAAAGTGGACTGAAAACTGGTTATTTATAGTAGCTTATGGCTCATATGATTGGATGATACTGATTAGCTTAATATGAGACCGGCTGTGATAAATCATAAGCGCGTGATCCTCTCGAAATTAGTTTATGAATAAAGCTCACATCTTGTAAAATAGCTTATTAATTATGTACTGTCATCATAGCAAAGATAAAATAAATTTGTTATTAGATATTAGTTATTAAAACCATTATGTTTAAGGTTGTGTTTTGGTGAAAAAAATCACTAGGGGAATTAATTAATTAATTAATTAATAATAAATAATGAATTGGCAAGGTTTGCAGTATTAAGCTACGGTCACACTTGACTTTTCTTCCCATAGACTTCCATTCATACGCACGCGAATACGTCAGACCGGAAACGCGGGGTCATGCGTCAAGTTTCGCATGTTGCTGCGGTGCAAAGTTCAATCTTGGTGAACTCTGACCTGCAAAATCGCATCACTTGACTGCGTGAGACCAATCGAGGATCAAAACAGGACCTCTCTGGACAGAAATTTAAAACATGGAGCAATCGCTCACTTTATTAATGTCTAATCATCTTGTTTAATCCCGCCCCTTTTCGCAGCGCCGCACGACAAAATTTCGCACACACAAAACCCGGTGTGACCGTAGCTTTACTGGCAAGTGTGCTCTGTAAAAAGTGATTTTACTTAAAAAAGAGAGTAAACTCATTGCCTTATAATAATTAAGTAAACAAACAATGTGCAAAATTATAAAAGTTATGTAATGTCAATGGTTTTACTGACTTTTTAAAAAAAAAATCAACATGCTGGTTTTAAGGCAAAGGGTTTACACACGTTTTAAAGGTAAAGTAACTAATCGCTTTTTACAGTGTGGCACAAACAAGAACCTGTAATATTTAGCATTCAATATACAGACAATGGTATGCGATTTTCAAAATCAGGATTTTTTTAAGCACAACTGCTTGCTGACTAACACTGAATAAACTGCTGTCACATGACCAGCTCATTACCATCACCGCCAGTCCAGAGATTTGCCTCTGGGAGTCATGCTGACCAAAACAGACAAACACGGGATGTGGTTTGCGGAGATTACCCTGATAATAATGCAATCACGAATGTGCGAATCCCTTTGCCAATTTGCATAAGAAAATTAGACTTTCAGAATGCTTCAGGGATAAAGCGTACAGTTGGAAATAGTCAAAGCCAGTGTTATTTAACTATTATTATAATTGAGCCAACTGTATCCGACACGACGGATGTGCCGGACACGTGCGCTACAAGAAAACATGTAAAGAGCATGGGCAGATCGATAAGCATTGCACACTGGGGATTGAGCATTTTTACATGCATTGTTATCAGCAAGTGCAGTGCAACAACTACACATTACACCAAAGGCCAGATTGCATCCCTAGTGTTACACTGCAAAGTCGGCTCATTTATTCAGTGAGAGAGAAAGAGGTGCAATGAAGCTGAAGCCCCCATGGGTAAAAGACCTTTCTATACTGTATATAATGTAGGGTTGACAGCGGTGAAATGAGGAAAATCTAAGCATTTTTCTTTCGTCCTATAAGTAAAATCAATTATATATATTTTTATTTTTACTTTCTTGCAAAAGATGTGCTTATGAAATATCGATGTATAAAAAAATTCTTCTTCGTATAAATAACTCAGAAACTGCAAGTTAATTTCAGGGACATAGTGATATATTGAAGGAAATTATGAAGCAGAAAAATTGAAGTACTATTTTTCTTCAATGTTGTGTTATTCATTTTATGCATGCATTTATAAAACAGACATATATAAAAGAAAAAACCCTCAAAATTAAAGAATAAAAATGATAAGCAACCAGTATCACTTTTTATCACAGCACATATTGGCATTGAAAAATGTATTAATATATTTTATATTTAAAAAAAATAGCAATAATAATTATAACAACATCTAAATAAAAAAATCAATGTCTTTTTTTAAAACATTGTTATTTAAAAATATATATGTTATATATTATTTATATATCTTATTTACAGTGCTCAACATAAATGGGTACACCCCATTTTGAAAACGAGTAATTTTATGCATTTCTCAGTAAATATGTCATATATTTTGGTACATTTGAACAATAAGAGTTTTTTTCATATTTTATTCACCGAACATCTTTAGCAATAGAAAGATTATACATTTAAATTCATACGAAATATTAGAAAACAAAATTAAAAACTACAAAATTTCAATAAAATGTTTATTTTAATAATGAAAAATAATATATATATATATATATATATTCTCAAATGATGTTTAACAGAGCAAGGAAATTTTCACTGTATGTCTGATAATATTTTTTCTTCTGGAGAAAGTCTTATTTGTTTCTTTCGCCTAAAATAAAAGCAGTTTTAATTTTTTTAAAACCATTTTAAAGTCAAAATTATAATTTTTCGACAGTCTACAGAACAAACCATCGTTATACAATAACTTACCTAATTACCCTAACCTGTCTAATAAACATAGTTAAGCCTTTAAATGTCACTTTAAGCTGTATAGAAGTGTTTTGAAAAATATCTAGTAAAATATTATTTACTGTCACCATGGCAAAAATAAAAGAAATCAGTTATTAGAAATTAGTTATTAAAACTATTATGTGAAATGTGCTGAAAAAATCTGTATGTTAAACAGAAATTAGGGAAAAAAATAAACAGGGGGGCTAATAATTCTGACTTCAACTGTATGTATATATATATATATATATATATATATATATATATATATATATATATATATATATATATATATATATATATATATATATATATATATATATATATATATATATATATGGTGCCCCTGAGCTCTCTCTCCCCAAGATATAAACCAAAACAACTGAGATTTAGCAAAAAAAAAACAATTATTTACATACAGAAAATAAGGAGCAAAATAACATCGGGAAGGGTTAAGTCAAAATAAATGATGATAAACCAAACTAACTAAATTAGCGAAAACTTCCCTGGAAAATAAATAGGTCTAAAAAAATAAATAAAATACAATACAGAAAACTTACCTCACTACTAACAACACAGGGTAAAATGAAAATAATAAACAGAAGGTACCAAACATCCCTACCATATATATGTATATCTATCTATATATATAAATAATTTTATGACCAGTAAAAAATATAATAAATTCATCCCTAAACATTCAAAAACATTCATCCCTGTTCCATATCATTACAAATTCAAGCCTAGACAGATGCATGATAATTCTTTAAAGTTGACTTTTATCACTGAAACGCTCTGTCCTCTTGGTTGAGCGTGTTTGGGAAATGATAACTCCACTGTCAGCTCACATCAATCACGGATATTCATTTCTGAAATGAACTGTAAAGAGAGTTTTCGGACTAGTGGTCAGGAACAGCGGGGTGACAGAAAGGCTGTGGTTTTCTCAAGCATGCAGAGACAGCAGAAAGACGAGGAAATGAGAAGACACAGCAGACCTGTCTCTAGCTGCTCTGTGATCAGCCAGATATGATGCTAAGACCTTCATATGTGCATATATGTGCAGTTCGGTGAAACAGTCTTAGAACAGTACAACATTTCTGTTTTTGTTGTATATAGAAATATATTGTACATCTTCATTAGAATACAACCAGAAAATACAGTTTATAGAGTGTGTGCGTCTGTGTGTAATTGTTTAAGACACGTGAAAGACAACGTTGGAGAGTGATGGGAAAAAGAGTGCTTGCAGCATGCTGGAGTCTGTGTTCTGGTTTAGATTTGCATTTCTGCCAGTGGTGTGTCTGTCTGAACTGAGTACAGGCTTCAGGAAACTGCCTGATGGTTTTTTTTCTTCTGTGTGATGATGAAAAACACATTACTAATATGAATCATATTATGAGAGAAATCAGCTGATGAAACACAGACAGACGTGAAATGGCCTTCACAGAGTCCAGACCTGAATATTATTAAGGCAGTATTGATCACCTGGACAGAGAAATGAAGATAAAACAGTGTAAATCCCAAGAAGAACTGCTCAAAGACACCTAGTAATACATACCACATTAGTTTCCAAAACCTCAGGACATGTTATTCATGTTATTTCCTGAAATGCAGTTGACATTGTTTATGAATGCTATGCACTGTACACTCGGCAATATGGGCAGTACATGATCTAAAAGGAGTGTCCCTATTCTCTTAATGAGTAATGGGCTTTTCCATTTCCTTTTAAAAGCCAGCTGCTCTCACACCATGTAAATTCTGCTACTTGCCAAGTATAGAGACAGAACGCTTCTCCATAGAGAACACAGATCGGTTGATGTGAGGTAAAAACATGAGCAGATCATCTATAGGACAAGTCAGATTACATACCCAGGCTCATTCTGAAAACGTACCTCCAAGGACGTTACTGGAGACCGCGAAATACGTCCCGGCGGCACGTTTTTCTGCAGTTTTTGTTTTCGCGAATCCGCCAGAGGTTTCTATGTACGCTTTTTGAGATCTCAAATTTCCCTCACGAGTACCATTCGTGCCTGGTGTTCTCGCGTAAACCCACCAGAGGCCACTGTCGACTCACTTTTGACAGACTTTCTGACTGACGAACGATTGGCTGACCCACCCTCCCCCTTCCCTAAACCCAACCAATTTTATCGATTGACCCGCCCACCCACTTCCCTAAACCCAACCAACACGTTTCAAAAGCAATCCAAAAAAATAAAAGCCCTCGTCTGATTTTTTTACCACGTTTTCAGATTTTACCACATTCTCACCCTGCTATTCACTTGTTTGTTTTATATTTTGGATTCTGTTTTTGTCTTACCTGATTTCTGGAACCGCTCTTCACCGGACTCAAACCCCCGTCTTCATGGTCAACTCCTCTCTGCATCTCAAATCCTCCGACGAACGGGACAAACTGGTTGCAGCCGGAATGCCGTCCATACGGAGGTAAGCGGTCAGCTGGTAAGCGCGAAAAGGAACAGCGTCAAACCGCCCCGTAGCGTTCGTTTAAAAAAATTAAATGCAGCCATACGTACCTCCGCCTACGTAATTCGCTGTCTCCAGAAATGTCCTACGTTTTCACTATGAGCCTGTGTTGCAGATTACAATGTAATTCCTTTTTTTTTATATAAATATTTGGCATATTTGTACATGCCTTAAGGTCCTTATTGTCTTAATATAGCAGCCTCCCGGCAATGCGCCTGAACCTACACAGGTTTATTTTTGTAATACTTTAATAAACATCAAGCATACATCAAGGCTATAGTGATTTCTAGTCAAAATGAAGACTATGGTCTAGTATTACAGCATTTGTTCTGTTTCACACTAATGATGTTTACAGGAACATATTATCAACAAATAGAGGATTATGTTCATACAGTTCTTTGTACAAGACCAAATAAATACCACATAACAACTTAATGTTGTCTATAATTTGTAATCGAATATGTTTGCCACACCTATTTATCTCCATATGGACAACTTTTCTGACGTGCTCAGAACGTGAAACATGGTTCCACGAAAAACATAAAATCAACGTAAAATCAAGGTAAAAGAATGTGGTCACAGTGCACTTTTCTCTGAAGTTTGCTTTTGAAAACACTATTGGTTGGGTTTAGGTCAGTGGTTCGCAGTGATTTGTATGACAAGCTAAACCTTCTCCTGGAAGTGTACAAGAAGGATGTGTGTCTGAAATGTGCAACAAAATAAGTAACTTAAGTAACTTAGTAAGTAAAGTAAACCCTAAGTAACTTATTTCATATTTGCTATGATATATACAGCGCCCTCTTCATTTATTCATTTTCTTCTTCTTTTGTTTTTTTGGGGCCGGATCACAGGAACAGCAGTCTCATGAGAAAACCCCAGACTTCCCTATCCCCAGACACTTCCTCTAGCTCCCCCGGGGTGATCCCAAGGCATTCCCAGGACAGCCAAGAGACATAGTCTCTCCAGTGTGTCCTGGGTCTTTCCCGATGCCTCGTCCTGGTGGGACATGCCTGGAACACTTCTCTAGGAGTCATCCAGGAGGCATCCAAAACAGATGCCTGAGCCACCTCAGCTTACTTCTCCCAATGTGGAGGAGCAGCGGCTCTACTCCGAGCTCCTCCCGGGAGACAGAGCTCCTCACCCTATCTATAAGGTTGCGCCCTGCCACCCTGTCAAGGAAACTCATTTTGGCCTCTTATATCCGAGATCTTGTCCTTTCAGTCATGACCCAAAGCTCATGATCATAAGTGAGAGTAGGAACGTAGATTGACTGGTAAATCAAGAGCTTTACCTTTTGACTCAGCTCTTTCTTGTCCACAACTGCATTACTGCTACCGCTGCTCCGATCCGCCTGTCAATCTCACATTCCATCCTTCCCTCACTCGAGAACAAAACCCCAATATACTTGAACTACTCCACCTGGGGTAAGGACTTTCCTCCAACCTGGAGATGGCAAGTCACCTTTATGGACACAAAACCATCGAGGACCATAATGTCGCCTGGTATGGCGCAGCAAGGGCCCCATCCTGGAGCCAGGCCTAGTCTGGCCTAAAGACACCTCATTTTCAGACCAGCAGACCATGGACGCACACTCAACTGCATTGGGCTGAAACTAGCAAGAACCTGGCTCTGCATTATGACAGGTGTGAAACAGGGCCTGATATATTGCCAAGAATTTCTAATTAGCTATTTTCATATGATAGAGCATTAAAGCAGTGAGTTTCTATATAAACACAACTGATGTGTTCGGCTGTTGCACCAGATGTGCCGATCAGATTTTCCACCACTGGAAGAGTGCTTATATTTCTGAATAGTATTATTTATTTTGGGTAATTTACTTTTTAAGTAACTGTTGTTAATTTCACTCACGTTTTTGAATGCTATTATATTTTGGTAACACTTTACAATAAGGTTGTATTAGTTAATGCATTTACTAACATGAACTAATCATGAACATTAGCATGTACAGCATTTATTAATCGTAGTTCAACATTTACTAATGCATTATTAACATTCACATTCATGCTTGTTAACATTAGTTAATTCACTGTAAGTTAACATGAACTAAAATGTACGACTGTATTTTCATTAATGTGTGTTAACTATTGTGAACAAATACTGTAGTAAATGTATTATCATTGTTTGTTCATGTTCACTAACTAATACAACCTTATTGTAAAGCGTTGCCAAAATATTTATTTAATTTCAGTGTGCAAAAAAGTTTTTTTTGACCAAAAGTTAATCTTAGTTTATGAGCTGAGACGGCTCTCTTCAACTCTCACGCGGTCGCCCACTGAAGCTACGCAGGGCTTATTCTGGTCAGTACTTGGATGGGAGACCACATGGAAAAGCTAGGTTGCTGGCGGAAGTGGTGTTAGTGAGGCCAGTAGGGGGCGCCCAACATGCGGTCTGTGTGGGTCCTAATGCCCCAGTATAGTGATGGGGACTCTGCTCAGTGAGCGCTGTGTTTTAGATGAGAAGTTAAACCGAGGTCCCGACTCTCTGTGGTCATTAAAAATGTCCTTTGAAAAAGAGTAGGGGTTTAACCCCGGCATCCTGGCCAAAACTGCCCACTGGCCTCTGTCCATCATGGCCTCCTAACCCTCCCCATATCATATTAATTTAATCACTCTGTCTCCTCTCCACCAATCAGCTGGTGTGTGGTGTGCGGTCTGGCGCAAAATCGCTGCTGTCGCATCATCCAGGTGGATACTGCACGCTGGTGGTGGATGAGGAGATTCCCCCCTATGTGTAAAGTGCTTTAAGTGCCCAGAAAAGTGCTATATATATATAAGGAACTATTATTATATTATTATTATTATTATGAAAATAATTTCTGTGTACACTATAGAATTAAGAAAAATTTGGATGGTTGTTTGGTGGATCTGAGGTCACATGATTAATGGGTCAATCCTACCCTCGCACATGTCATCAAAGATCCAGAAAGGGATTTTATTAAGGATTATGACATGAATTAAGACAAAAAAATGATGATGATGATGATGATGATGATGATGATGCTGATAATGTCTATGGGTAATTTACAACAAACGCTCATTGGGGAAATTTATTTTCTAAAGACTTGCAAGATTTACTGCTTTCATCTAGATGACAATAAAATAGATTAACAGAACACACTGTTTAAAATACTGTATCCCAAAATGAAATGTGTACAACTTGACCTTCCACTGACAGTGTGATGAACGAACTGAATTTTAAATGGCTTCATTGTTTAATCATGCAGTCAGGTTTGCACCAACCCAAAAAAAAAATAATGTTCTGAGATGTGATGTAAATAAATGACATTTGCTGAATTAAACATACAACGCATAATGTCCTGTTACATAAATTAGGCATACCATGTTACTAAAAACAGTAGGTATTATATTGTGTACAGTATGCATTAAGCAGGAGACTATAGTGTTTTATTTGTGGCTATTTCTTTCTCTCTTTCAGACTACTCCCTGTTTCTCTCCTGACTCTGGAGAGCGCATTTGTGACACATGAAATATGAGAATGCAAAATAAGTTCTTCAAACAGACACCTCTGCAGCACTGCCAGAAGAAAAATAACTATGACTGTGACACCAAATCACATACTACTGCATTAATATTTAGTTATTTATTATGTCAAGTTTTTTGACTTTCCACATTGGCTTTTTGCATGTACAAATAACTTACTTAATAACAAAAAAAATGTAATTAATCTCAGGGTGAAGGCAAAAGAGCAATTAGTTGTTTTCTTTGTAAACAAATGATCCCTTTTGATGCTGCAATGAGCATTTTAGTGCGATTATAAAAGTAATATATTCTGACTTAGCCCCCATTACTGTTCAAACCGTCCATTTATTGAAAGGAAACATTTATAGGGGTGGTCCACCGTGTATTTTTAAGGCTTGGTTGTGTTTATAAGATGTGAAGCAGTTTGTGCTCATTCTTCTCTTGTAGAAAATCAAGTTATTTTTCATATACCTTACTTTGATTATATACAGCTCAGCTAACATGAGAATGACTGTCATATTTAATAGTTCCTCCGAAAGGCTCGCCCTCAAGAGACTATGATTGGTCAGCTAACATAATGTGCTGTGATTTGCTCCACGTCACCAGGAAATCTGTCACGCCTCTACAATCACGTGCTTTTGTGCTGTGTAAACACTGTCAGTCGGAGAAGCTGTTAGCCGTATCAGTTTGTGCTTGAATCTGTCAGACAATGAAGAGGACACAGCTGAACCCAGCCTGATCTCACGAGAAAACGTAAGTATTTTACGTTTTGTCAGTTTAGTGGCTAATTCATACAAATTCGTACGAGTTTAGTCGTACGAAATTGTACGATTTTAAAAAGGAGGCGTGGCACCTAACCCCACCCCTAAACCCAACCGTCATTGGGGATGAGCAAATCGTACTAAATTGTATGAATGAGATCGTACAAATTCATACGAATTAGCCACTAAGTCAAAAAGTTAAGAATTGCAGTGAGATTGTGTTGCCTGAATCTCACGCCTTCTCTCTAAAATAAAATCTGACAAGTGTCTTTCACATATATTCGGAATAAGTATGCGTAAGTAATATAAAATGTTCGCATATCTTTTGCGAGTTTGTTTTTTGAGATGTAGAACGCAGGGAAAGCGTCCGCATAGAGAGACACTGCAGCGCTGCTGAAGATTGTAGGTGTTTACAGCGGTTTGACTGATAAATGTGCATTTGTAGCTAAATTGTTAGCGGTGCCAAGCAGCATTTCCTCTCGTTTACATTCTTGTTTACATCCTCGCTACAACATACCGCTAACGCTAGGAACTATGCATGTAATAGATCAATTTGAACAAATAAAAATACTTACAGGTTGTGGCTCAAAATCCTCAGCTTCGTTGGTTAGAGGAGTTTTACCCGAATCCAGCACTGAACTAGGAGAGATTCTGGAAGCCTTTGTCAAATGCTAGCTATATATTTTTAATAATTCTCTGGAACATTAATTAAAGTTAAACTGTAAGCACTTCTCTCTTTGTGTCATGTCCATTGGAAGCTCAAATACAGAAACAGAAGAAGCTCTGTGGAAATAGCAAGGCTTGAGCAGTATTTTAGCTTTGTCTGCTATAACATTACAGTGCCTCTGGCCACGCACCTTCGCCGCACAAGGTGTGTGCGTGTGGTGAACAAGCGTAACCTGAAACCCTTGTGATCTCACTAGACCGGATGTATTTTTTTGTAGTCCCCAAACCTCGTTCGCTGTTGGCTTTGCTAAGATAACTCTGTAAAAGCCAATGTCTCCCTTTGCATTGAACTTTGAGCGTATTACATTCAGAGATGTTGTTTATGTTCACACAGCTACATTACACATCAACCCAAGTTTAAAACATTATATTGTAGTGGACCCCTCCTTTAAAAAGTGTGATTTTACATCTCTGATGTGCTTCAGTAATTTCAAAGCACTCCATTACTTTCAGGGATCTTATTCCCAAATGCTAAGAAGTAACTCAAATATTTGATTTTGCCAAACTTCATCTTGCACGGTACCACAAGGTAATGCCAATATGCTAATGTACCCTACTGTGCAATGTGGACACTCAATATGCGACTGAATATTTCAATCTGTTCATACAAAAGGCTGTCCACATAAATTTGGCTTATAGTGTACACAGATGAGCCTGAACATAACGACCAACTGCCTAATATGCTTTTATATGTCCTCATGTGCTCCTGAAACAGTGCCAACCCAACAAGTCATGCACTCTACAAGAGCCCTGATGTGTCTGGCTTTGAGATATTAGCAACATATACTTCAAGTCATGAAGGGAAGCTGTTGGGGATTAGACTTGTTGGGCCAGCAACTTCCTCAGATGTTTAGTCAGACTGGCAAGCTTTTTTATTGTGTTCTTGATTTCTAAAATCAAGGTCACTTCTACCAAGGAACAAAGTGCATACCTGGTCTGCAGCAATGTTTCTGGAAGGTGGCACATTTGGAATTTGCATTCACGTGAATAGTTGAACTCATGGGCATCACATTGTCTCCACCAGCCAGTAGTCAACACTTCCCTGGGTAAACGGCACACACAAACTCCTCGGATCAGGTGAGGAAAATTAACCAAAATGAATATATGTAATTTTGTTTATTTTTACTTTTTTTTAATGTAATTGAATTTTGCAATATTGTAATTTACGGCACAGTGGCTCAGTGGTTAGCACTGTACATCACAGCAAGAAGGTCGTTGGTTTGAGCCCCGGCTGAGCCAGTTGGCAATTCTGTGTGGAGTTTGCATGTTCTCCCCATGTTCGTGTGGGTTTCTTCTGGGTGCTCCGGTTGCTCCCACAATCCCACATGCGCTATATGTGAATTGAATAAACTAAATTGGCCATAGTGTGTGTGTGAATGAGTGTGTATGGATGTTTCTCAGTACTGGGTTGCATCTGGAAGGGCATTCACTGTGTAAAACATATGCTGGATAATTTGCCGGTTCATTCTGCTGTGGCGACCCCTGATGAATAAAGGGACTAAGCTGAAGGAAAATGAATGAATGAATATTGTATTGTTCATATTTGCCAGGCCATATACCAACAGCCACTTCAATCTTTGATGTTTTGCAGACCCTTTACATTGACAAATAGCTATTTTACACAATAAATGTCCATATCTGAAAAAAAGCCTCAAATATAATAGAGGCACTCAAACAATAAAGTTTATTAAATTCCTAATCCATCAACTGGATACATGAAAAAGCATCCATACAATGATTCTGAATGTTTTACTCCATAAGTAACAGATTGTCTACACAGATGAAGATCTCCGTCTCTATAAGAGCCTCTGTTGGTCTTTGCAGCAGCAGTCAGAGGTCAGTGGGCATTTTATTGAGTTGCATCTGCAGGAGCAAGGTCCATTTAGCAGATTGGCTGTCAGCGATGATCTTTACGAAAAGGCGGCAGCACGCAGAGAAGGTCTTGGCAGGACACGATCACGCTGCTGTTTGCTGTGGACCGGGATGCTTGTGTAAATTCTCTGACCCATTTATCATGTCAGAAGCCTGTTTCATCACCATATGGTTCTGCTGTATGAAAAACAGGGTTATTTGTATACATTGGGTATACGTTTGATAAGCTCAGGTCGCAAATTTCCCCCATGCTGCTGAGTTTTTAATCAAATTTGTTCTGTAACTCACAAGATAGGTTTAAGTCATGTGGGCATTTTCATTATGCAGACTGTCACTCTCTAACACACATTCTTTCAAAGCTACTGTATTTTTTAAGCTGATAGCTTATAGTGCTGTTAAAAGCATGGTAATCACAAATTAACTTGGTAAACTAAAGTTTAACTGTAATGTTAGTAAAACAGTAGTACACTGTAAAATATATACAGTTGAAGTCAGAATTATTAGCCCCCCTTTGAATTTTATTTTCTTTTTTAAATATTTCCCAAATGATGTCGAACAGAGCAAGGAACTGTTCACAGTATGTCTGATAATATTTTTTCTTCTGGTGAAAGTCTTATTTGTTTTATTTCGGCTAGAATCAAAAAGCAGTTATTAATTTTTTTAAGCACCATTTTAATAACAAAATTATTAGCCCCTTTAAGCTGTATATGTTCTCGATAGTCTCACTTTAAGCTGCATAGAAGTGTCTTGAAAAATATCTAGTAAAATATTATTTACTGTCATCATTCATATATATATATATATATATATATATATATATATATATATATATATATATATATATATATATATATATATATATATATATAAATTAATGTTTCACAAGTGTTTATTTATAGTTATGAATTGCATTATGGGATGTTGATCTCTGCTCTGTTGACTTTTGATGTTGAATATTCAACTCTACAGTTTAATAAAGTGACTTTTATTGATGATTTAGTAGTTTGATATAATATAATGTATAAGGAATATCCAAGAGAGAAATAAATAAGTCTGTAAAATAACAGAGAATGTACTGGCAGTTTATTTGAAGGTTTTGTAAATACCAACCCAGACAATATATCACTCTAAACCAGGGATGTCCAAACTCGGTCCTGGAGGTCCGGTGTCCTTCTGACTTTAGTTCCAACTTGCTTCAACACACCTGCCTGGAAGTTTCTAGTATACCTAGTAAGAGCTTGATTAGCTGCTTCAAGTGTGTTTGATTAGGGTTGGATCTAAACTCTCCAGGACACCGGCCCTCCAGGACCGTGTGTGGACACTCCTGCTCTAAACTATCAACAATATTATTAAAAGTCACTTTTTTCAAACTTTTCAAGGTTAAAAGTTTTAGGAAGAGAGATTAAGATCCCATAATGCAATTCAAAAGCATAAATAAACAGGGAAAAAAACATGAATTAAAAGATTCCAAGACTAAAACAAGGACAAGCGGTGTAGGTGAATTGAGTAAGCTAAATTGGCCGTAGTTTATGTGTGTGAATGAGTGTGTATGGATGTTTCCCAGTGATGGGTTGCAGCTGGAAGGGCATCCGCTGCATATTACATATGCTGGATAAGTTGGCGTTTCATTCCGCTGTGGCGACCCAGGATAATAAAGGGACTAAGCCAAAAAGGAAATGAATGATGACTGTACATAATATTTGACGATATTTTTCAAGATGCTTGTATTCAGGTTAAAGTGACATTTAAAGGCTTAACTAGGTTAACTAGGCAAGTCATTGTATAACCATGGTTTGTTATGTAGACAATCAAAAAAATATTGCTTAAAGGGGTTAATAATATTAACCTTAAAATGGTTTTAAAAAATTTAAAACTGCTTTTATTCTAGCCGAAATGAAACAAAGACTTTCTCCAAAAGAAAAAATATTAATAAAAATACTGTGTAAAATTTCTTCCTCTGTTAAACATCATTTGGGAAATATTTGAAGAAAAGAAAAGTCACAGGAGGGCTTACAATTTTGACTTCAGCTGTATAGTTTCTTACTGATAAACATGAACACAACTGCATGTTGATATAATATTCAAACAAAGTCTTAAAAAGAGTATGCATTCAGGGTTTATAATGATTTTGTGAGAGTAGAGCGCGATTATAGCTACTGGACAGTTTTTGTGTAGGATGTTCACAGTCTAAAGTACAAGATAGGAACTTTTCCGAAGACACTGTTATTTTTATAGAACGTGTGATTTTCTGAAGGTCAGAAAGAGCGTGAAAGTTTGCTTCTGTTTTTATGCTGTTTGGACGATGGTCTGCTCCATACAGATATGTCATTCAGCTGGATCACTCACTGTTAGAGCTGCTGTGATTGGATGAGCACTAGTCTGCTAGTGACACAGGAAAGGCTGATCAAATGTCAGGGAAATGTCAGGTCCCTTTGGAGAAAAATGAACACCCAGGCGAATAGGTCACCATGAGTTCACTGTATAAGATGGCAAAAGAGGCCAGAGCTTGGCGTCTCCTAACCAATCTGCAATGACGAATGGCAAACTTTTAACAGTTTGCTCACAACCTGAGCCCTTAGGCAATGGGAATCAGATTATTGTGGTTACTGTTTTGCTGACTCTATCTATCTATCTATCTATCTATCTATCTATCTATCTATCTATCTATCTATCTATCTATCTATCTATCTATCTATCTATCTATCTATCTATCTATCTATCTATCTATCTATCTATCTATCTATCTATCTATCTATCTATCTATCTATCTATCTATCTATCTATCCATCTAATTGTATGTATATATTTACAGTAAAACATGCAGTCATTTTACAATGCAACTTAAAAATACAGTTATATAGTGCATAACTGTCCTACAGTAAATTACAGTTCATATTACAGTTAAATATTGCGTAATCTACACAATCCAGGGTGTGAATTAAAGGGGGGTTTGGGGAGGATTGATCCTCCTAATTAAGGCTTGATCCCCTAGAGGGATGTCAAAACAATATGTGTGTGTGTGTGTGTGTTTGAGGGGTTGGGGGGGGGAGGGGTGGGGGGGGATGAGTTGGTCAGTCCTTTGAAACAGAAAAAAAAGTTCACTCTGATCTGTAGTTTAAATAATAAAGTTAATAATTAAAATAATAGACATCCATGCCCCTATAACGGTTCATACCATTGTGAATGCATAATCAAGCCAATCAGTCTATGCGAGAAAAAAGTCATTCAACAGTCGGAAACTGGCAGATTTAGAGCACTGATAGACACCGTAACACTTCACAAGACGTGGAGAAAACCACATTTTCTCATAAAATAGGTGTTTGTTTCTACATACTGCCTAAAAGTAACGTCAAATTAGAGGCATTGTTTGCATAGTTTGTCCTAAAGTAAGCAGAAATAGCTAATCAGGTCAGGTCAGGTCAGTATATTAATAACATATCACAGTCTATATTTGTCTAACAAATTTCAAGCAATATTATCTGGATTTTTTAGCACAATTAAAAAATAAACAGCAGAAACACTGAGTAAAAACTGTTTACACAAGAACGTTTTGTCTATTTATGATTTAAATATTAATCACAAATCATTTTTGAGCTTTTGATCTTAACTTTTGACTTTGAACACTTAACTCAACATAACTTTTTGGCAATCAACAATGTAAAAAAATTCAAAAATATACATTTTTTAATAGCAGAAAAGGTATGCTATCACTGTAAATTTCATTCATTTCATTTTCTTTTCAGCTTAGTCCATTTATTATCCCGGGGTCGCCACAGCAGAATGAACCGCCAACTTATCCAGCACATGTTTTACGCAGCAGATGCCCTTCCAGCTGCAACCTAAGAACTGGGAACACTGTTAATTTATTTAATTTATTTACTTATATTTTTTTAAAAGGAAAATATTGAAAGATAATTGATTATTATGTCCCATTATCCTTTTCTATTAATCTCAAACATTTGGTGGTTGTATGCTTTTGTGCTTGTATGTGTGCACGCGTGTGTACGCATGTGTTCTGATTTACATGCTTACAAGGATTTCCTTCATCCATCAGTTTTCATCATACTTCAGTTTGTGTTCAACAGAAGATAGAAACTCGAACAGGATTGGAAGTCAAGGGTGAGTAAAATGATGACGACAGAATAGTCATTTTTGTGTGAACTATCCCTTTAACCCCCAACGTTTTCTGTGTTCACTGTCAGTTCACACTCCAGTCCAGTAGGTGGCGGTAATATACCTTTACATTTGTTTATAAACTGCCGTCACAACTTACAATTTTAGTTATATAAATGGTTTTAAGTGAAGCTAATTTAGCTCTTACTTAAGATAGTCTATTTTAGTAATATAGGACCCCTAAATGTATGCTGACTGAGACAACTGAGGAGGCAACATCCACAACAAGGCCCAATTGTTCCAAAGCAGCTGCATTTGCTGGTAAAACTTTATTAAAACAACTGGTTTCAGATTATGATGCATTGTATTCATATTCTTGTAATATTTGTAATACATGTTCCAATCACTGCTGAGTTTGCTGTTGGATAAATATCAGATTATGTTGCTGTTTGACTATTTTAGTAATTTTTTCTCCCACTTGCTTCATTCCTGTTTTTCTAATGCTCTCTTCAAGTTTATTTGTGTATTAAACATAGATTTAAAATTATCCAAGGCACATTTTTAGTTCAAGCTTCATTTTAACGACACACCAGAGTGTTGCTGCTGAAATGCATTAGTGTTTAGTGGCTGGATTTCAAATGTTTAGTGTGTGGCAAGACGAGAACGGAAAGATTTCTAAGGTTTATTATCTGAAAGAGTGTCTAGACTAATATTTGTCGCTGATGAAACCTAAGAGGACTTTTTGCAATAAAGTGGATTGCAGAGTTATTTACGTCATATGTTTATTGTGAATGTCAAGTTTGTGCATAAAAAATAAAAGGGTTTTCCAGCATAAATAAAATAGTGTAATATAACTTTGCATTTCCCTCCCATGCATTACATTATGCCTGATTTAATTTTATTTTGGTAGAAAATGTAAAAAAAAAGCAAGTAAGCTTGTTGCATTTAAAGCAGTTAGCTTTGAATAAAACAAGTTGTTTTTTAGACTATCAACTACCAACTTATATCCAACTGTGAGCTTGACCAGTCAACTTACAATTACAATTATTCACATCTTGAAAAAAAGGTTTCTTTGCAACTTAAGGTTTTACCACATCAAAATATACAACTATTAAATATTTAAGAGCAGTAATCTCTGCTGCAGCATCATAAGCTCTTTGCAGGCTGTTGACAATTTTTCTTTTGACTTCTTGGTCCTGTTACACTAACAAACAGTGTTAGGTAAGTTACTTTAAAAAGTAATCGATTACAAATTACTGACTACTACTGGAAAATTGTAATCTAATTACATTACTAATTACTTAATAATAAAAGTAATCAGATTACTAATTACTTTACGTTGAAGTTACTTTTAAAACAAATACAATATACCTATAAAAATACAAAATAAACTGCAGCTTAATCAGTAATGTAATATTCACTGAAAAAACATTACAATGGGTTGATCACAGCAGCTTGACCAATTCAAAAGGCTTAAAGAGTTCCCCCAAAACTATAAAATCTCTCACCATTCACTTGTTGCAACCCTGTTTGTCTTTTTTTTTCTTTTTTTTTAACACAAAAGAAGTCATTTAGAAGAAAACTGGATACCTGTAACCACTGACATCCATAGTATGAAAAAACCCTGCAGTGTTTGGTGTTCTGTGTTGATCTGAAGTAATTAGTCTACCGAAATGTATATATTCCATACAAAGTATGAAGCATTCATACAAAGAATTCTTGTCACGTGACTTGAATGCAAGTGTGCGCAATATGCTCTCCCAATATGCACACAAAACGTGTGCCTCGATTGGAATTAACGAACTTACACACGCAAAAGATGCGATATGTGAACGGCCCCATAAACAACTACACTTCACATTCAGAAGATACTTTCACTTCCGATCCTGCACAAAAATCCAATTTAGGCTGAGTTGGACCGCCGTGTTTTTAGATGCCGGTGTCCTCCATGGTGACGAGTATTGTCTTAGAATGTTTTCTGTTCAATTGCTTGAACAAGTTTCTGATTGAGTCAAAAGCAGTCGAAAGTTTTTTTAGAGACTGGACATAGACTGCATTTCACAGCAATATTTGTGTTTTTACACTCAATGAAATCAAAGTAATGTCTGTATTTGCACTTGAAGAAGCAAGCACTCTTGTCAGCAGCAGCCATTTCAGCTGGCTTTCTCCAGCAATTTAAAAGCGCATGCTTATTACTGTAACTGACGCTGCTGCTAATAACGTGATTTAAAAGAAGCCCTTTTTTCTTCTAAAAACTATATTTGTAACGTAAATAACACGATTACATTGACTTTAGTAACTGTAATCAAATTACACAAATTCAAAATGTAATTTGTTTCATTACTGCGGTCTCCAAAAATGTAATTAGAATACAGTAATGTGTTACTGAGGAACGCATTACACCCTACTCTAATAACAAATAACAAAAAAAAATGATAAATGCCCCAAGAACAAAAAGACTGAAGCTGTGTCCGAAATTGCACACTTCCATACTATATATTACGCTAAAATCAGTATGCGAGCCGAGTAGTATGTCCGAATTCATCGAATTCGAAAAAATGTATGTGAGAAGTACCCGGCCCTACTGAAAAAAAACAGCTTAAACCAGCCTAGGCTGGTTGCTTGGTTTTAGCTGGTCGACCAGCCTGGTTTTAGAGGGGTTTTGACCATTTCCAG
>NC_079452.1:16903598-16913598 GCF_903798145.1 Danio aesculapii
ACACACAACTTCAATGATAAATGACCATCATACCTTGTTTGAATACCATATTTCATCCGTAAAACTGATCTGCTCGCTGGTAATTATAAAGTATTCTGTCATTTCACAGTGTTGTGACACATACAGTATACAGCCACACTCAAAAATGCTGCTTGTTCATACTACTTATTTAATATGAACTGAATCAACACAATTCTTGAGAATTTTTGTGAGGACAACTTAATTGTTTTATGTTCAATCCACTTAAATTTAAGTTAACTTATTAGATTTGTGTTAGGGCAACTTAAATGAATTGTGTAGAATTCTGCATTTTTGTACTATGTACAAGCCACTTTGTTACACTGTTAAAAATTACTGGTTGCCTTACATTTTTTAAAAGTGCAATATGTAAGTTTGACACCCAGTGGTTGAACTAGGTATTGCACTCCTGGATCAAAACACATTTTCACTCAGTTCCTCCTCTGACGTGTCCACGCAAGCGCAGGTTACCAGATTGACGTGAGTTTGCCTGACTATCGAGCCTAAAGTTAGCCAAAAAATGGCAGTGATTCAGCGTTTACATTTAATAATGCTAGAGTTTTAATATGTATTATATTATATTATATTATATTATATTATATTATATTATATTATATTATATTATATTATATTATATTATATTATATTATATTATATTATATTATATTATCATTGTATGTTACTGGTGTTGAACAAATTGCTGCATACAATTTTATAAAGACAGCCAACAAAAAGTATCAGACATTCAATTCACTTCTGCTGCACTTGAATAATGCTAGAGTTTTAATATGTATTAATTAGATTATAAACCTTACTGTTTCGTTGGAGTGCAGTAAATGCACTATTCTTTGCTTTGCTTCTTAGTAATGACACCTCTCACCTGGGAAATGGAGACCACTTGAATGGTTTGATTTGATTTTTGATTTGATTTATTTATTTTCGAACAAAATATCATCCATAAAATATCATTAACAAAAAATACATTTTGTGAATGGTTTGTGAGCACAATTAAGTGCACACAACATGCCATATTATCTGATAATTGTAGGAATTAATTCCAAAAGGCAATTGACTGTAAATCCACATAAACAAAACAAAAATACAATGTATATGCCGAGTTCAGCGGCTAATCAGCCAGAATCAGCTGAGGTGGCGAGACAGCGAGCAGCAAGTGGCCAAAACCTTAATTATGCAGACTTAATATAACTTAATATAAATGAAACGGATGAGTATAAAAAAATCACCCCCCTCACAGTTGTCATGAAGGGTAATATTAGCTATATGCAGCAAAATTGTCTTTTGTACCAGGTTGTAAACCTGTTTTTATCAGCTGTAAAATTGGCCAACTTACCACTGCAGTCAGAGAACATCTGGAGTTCCTGGAGCCAGCCCCCAAAGGCAAGTTGATGAATTGCAGTTTCAGTTACTTCCATATTGGCTTCATGAGGGGAAAGCAGGGAGGTTGCCGCTTGCTATGTATACACGCATTCAGTGGTGTAAAAAAAGTGTTTGACCCCTTACTGATTTCTTGTTTTGCATGTTTGTCACACTTGAATAATCATAAAATGAAAGTTTATAAAAATAAAGATCATAAAATAAATGTAAATAATAGTCAGAATTAACACAAACACATCATGAAAGTTATAAAGGAAGACAAAATACAAAACCTCATAGCCCTCTATAAAAATTAAGTTAAACATAACTTTACTCTGGTTTATCACCTTGGTTCAATTTCTCTAGCCACACCCAGATCAGATTACTTCTACACCTGTTTGAAATCAAGAAATGACTGCAATAGGACCTGCCTGGCAAAGTGAAGTAGACCAAAAGATCCTCAAAAGCTATGCATCATGCTGAGATCCAAAGATATTCAAAAACAAATGAGAAAGATATATTCCACATTTAATGGTCAGGTTTTTGACATTTTGTTTTATTATAAAATCCATCAAATTGTACTTAAAATGTTCAGTTCTGTAATGTTAATTTTAGGATTGATATTTGCCTTTTCTGTAAAAGGTTATGACATATGCTAAAGATAACTGAGTAGACTTTTCCCCCTCCTCAACACATTGTGAGAGATTTTAACAGCATGCTTCTGCTGTTCCCTGATTTGCATAATACCAATTCCACGCTCATAGCTATAAACCTCATTGACATTTATTTTAAGGGAAATATTTGGTCTCTTTGGAATGAATCCTAGCATTAAGTGCATGTGGTGTATGTATTAGAATAATTAACAGAAGTGCATTTTTTGCCTCATTGCATGTTAATGGTGTTGAACAAATTGCTGCATACAATTTTATAAAGACAGCCAACAAAAAGTATCAGACATTCAATTCACTTCTGCTGCACTTCAGAAAAGTCCATGAAAGTGTGGCCTAATATAATGTTAAAGTGATAGTTCATGCTAAAATTAAAATTCTGCCATTATATACTCTCACTTGTTCAAAACATATTTCTTAAAAAAAAAAAAAAGACTATCTTGAAGAATGCTGGTGGCTGACACTCATTGACTTCCTTAGTATTTGTTTCCCCATTATGGAAGTCAATGGAAACCAGTAACTAGCATTTTTCTAAATAGTTTCTTTTGTGTTCAACAGAAGAAAGAAACCATTTTTGGATAACCAACCCCTTTAAAATGAAGAAATGTTCTGTATTTAACAGGATTTTTAAAACATACACTTACCGACCATTTTATTAGGTCCAACAGTTCGTTAACGCAAATTTCTAATCAGCCAATCACATGGCAGCAACTCAATGCATTTAGGCACGTAGACATGGTCAAGACGATCTGCTGCAGTTCAAACAGAGCATCAGAATTAGGAAGCAAGGGGATTTAAGTGACTCTGAACATGGCATGGTTGTTGGTGCCAGACATGCTGGTCTGAGTATTTCAAAAACTGCTGATCTACTACTATTTTCACGCATAACCACTTGACTTTTTACAACCGAGGTATACAGAAGAGCATCTCTGAATGCACAATACATTGAACCTTGAGGCAGATTTGCTACAGCAGCAGAAGACCACAACGGGTGCCACTCCTGTCAGCTAAAAACAGGAAACTGAGCCTACAGTGTGCACAGGCTCACCAAAATTGGACAATAGAAGATTGGAAAAACGTTGCCTGGTCTGAGGAATCTCAATTTCTGCTTCGACATTCAGATAGTAGGGTCAGAATTTGGCTTCAACAACATGAAAGCATGGATCCTTTCTGCCCTATATCAACGGTTCAGGCTAGTGGTGGTGGTGTAATGGTGTGGGGGATATTTTCTTGGCACACTTTGGGCCTATTAGTACCAACTGAGCATCGTTTCAACGCCACAGCCTACCTGAGTATTGTTGCTGACCATGTTCATCCCTTTATGACCACAGTGTACCCATCTTCTGATGGCTACTTCCAGCAGGATAACGTGCCATGTCATAAAGCACGAATCATCTCAGACTGGTTTCTTGAATATGAGCCAAAATATCTGAGGAATATTTCCAGTACCTTGTTGAATCTATGCCACGAAGGATTAAGGCAGTTCTGAAGGCAAAAGGGGGACCGACCCGGTACTAGTAAGGTGTACATAATGAAGTGGCCGGTACGTGTATGTAATTTAAAGTTGATCACAATTACTCATATTTTGAATTACAATTTGCGTTGTGTTAGGCCTAAAGGAAATGTCTGTACACTTAATGGATTAATGTAGTTGTTAAAAAAATCCATTTGTATGATTTTTTTTTACAGTGTCGCATAAACAGAAACATAATCAAAACAAAAACATAAAACTTCATCATCATCATCATCATATAATGGATGTTTTAGAGTCAACTTTCAGTCAATAGTTATTAAACCACGTTAGTTCAAGTCTTGAAGTTAAATTTGCATTGAAATGAAAATCATCTTGGAACCTTTCAACTTGGAAACTTTTGAAAGGTTTTTTTTTTTTTTTGAAGCACATGGCATCATTTAAATGCAGTGTCACTCAGGCAATGTTAAAGATTCAATTTTAATATTTCAAGTTAAAAGTTAAAAATTCATCCTGTTTACTTAAAGGTGACCTATTGTTTCCCTTTTTTTCCAAAAGATAATATTATATCATTAGAGTGTGTAGGTGAGGTTTCAGCTCAAAATACCCCACAGATCATTATTTATAACTCTTTAAAACTCACCCTATCATGATGCGTTCACACCAGACGCGGATAAAGCATCAAGCATGAGTGTTTAAATGTTAAGTCAATGCAAAGACGTGAATGGACATCCTGTTGCGCAATTCGTGGCAATGAGGCGACACAAATGACGTGATTCAAGCGAATGAATTGGTGAGAATTGATCGTTTTGCGCATTTGACGCACTTAACGCATGATTTGCTCGAGTTGGAAAATCCGAACAGTTGGTGAACAGTCTGAACAATCCTACAGTTGGTGTCCCAAGAGGAAATCCTCCTGCAGACACCGGGCAACAGCTCGTCAAACTGGCCTTGGCTCAGTCTGAAGCACCACTGAAAGCCTGCATCATCCAGGTATAGTTTCTGGAGGAGTTGATGAACTTACAGAGCTGGGTGCACCTCAGAAAGGAACTAGTGGACTCGAATTAACCTATACTGTTTTCACCCTTCTTAAAGCACATAAAGCACAGCTACTATCTCAATAAAATTCATGTTAGCCATTTAGCAACAAAGCTAGAGAGACAAGCCCTGCCCATGATGCGAATCCACGTCTATTGTGAAGTTAATTTGACGAACAAATGAAGCAAGTAAACTAAAAATATTCTCGCATATATTTACGTGTAATAAGCGTGATTTATTTTTGCGTTTGGTGTGAACACAGCATTAGGCTTTGATGAAAATTGTAATGTCTTGGTGACTGTCACTTTAAATTCAAATGAGATTGTGCTCCCAGCCAGAGGGCGGAGCCTGTGCTTCATTAATGTGTGAGACTTTCCCCCTCCAATGACACGTACAAAGGGAGAATGTCAATCAAAGTGTATCTGCTGACTGTTTTTATTGTGTGATCATAAAAAAATTGATTTAATACATTTTTATCATTTGAGGCCGGATATGCCTTATAAAAGTGATTTTTACATAATAGGCCCCCTTTAATGCATGCTTCTATTCATCAGTGCATGTTAACATAGAAACAGCCTCTAAAAATAAGGTTAGGTGAGGAGTAGGGCTGTATATTGTCACCATACTTTAATCTGTATTCCAAAAGGATACTCGAGTCTAGAGGAGAATAACATTGAAATTTGTGTAGGTGGAAGACTGATACACTCAACAAAACACCACAGACTGCAAACAAAAAAAAGAGAAGGGGTGCAAAGTCAGTCAGAATGGTGCAAGAATTGAAAATGACCAAGATCAGGACACTGTTAAATCTTTGAAAAGCTTGATGAAGACAATGTACATAAAGTACAGTTGAAGTCATTAGCCTTCCTGGAATTTTTTTTCTTTTTTTTTATATTTCCCAAATGATGTTTAACAGAGCAGATTTTTGACAGTATTTCCTATCATATTTTTTCCTCTGGATAAATTCTGATTTGTTTTATTTTGGCTAGGATAAAAGCAGTTTTTAATTTTTTTAAAACAGTCTTAAGGTCAATATTATTAGCCCCTTTAAGCAATATTTGTTTTTGATTGTCTAAATAGCAAACCATCATTATACAATGACTTGCTTAATTACCCTAACTTGCCCGATTAGCCTAGTTAAGCATTTAAATGTCACTTTTAAGCTGAATACTAGTATCTTAGTAAAATATTATTTACTGTCATCATGGCAAAGATAAAATAAATCAGTTATTAGAAATGAGTTATTAAAACTATTATGTTTAGAAATGTGTTGAGAAAATTCTCATTCCTTTAAACAGAAATATATGTTACTAAAACAGAAATAAATAAATATATATATATATATATCTAGGGGGCTAATCATTCAGGAGGGTTGAATGCGTGTGCTGTATTAATTATTCAGAAGATCAAACCTGAAAGGCCATCAGAAACACAAATGATGAAACTCTGCTTGTTGTATTTTGGTCACACATTTCAGAGAGAGATTACTAGATAAAGGACATCATGATTGTAAAAAGATCGAGGGTACAAGGTGAAGATGAAGACCGCCAGTGAGGTAATGAATCGATCCCATCTGTAACACAGACAACTGAAGTTTGGATCCACTTGCAGGTTTATTCTAAGTCAGGGAAGCAATAGTCAGCACGGGAGACAACACAGGAGACAACACAGGAGACAAGACAACACTTTCTCCTCTTCTGTCTTAAGTCTTAAGTTTTTAATTTTTTTTAAATCCATTTTAAGGTCAGAATTATTAGCCCCTTTAAGCCATATTTGTTTTTGATAGTCTACAGAACAAACCATCATTATACAATAACTTGCCTAATATACCCTAACCTGCCTAGTTAACCTAATTAACCTAGTTAAGCCTTTAAATGTCACTTTAAGCTGTATAGAAGTGTCTTGAAAAATATCTAGTCAAATATTATTTACTGTCATCATGGCAAAGATAAAATAAATCAGTTATTAGAAATGAGTTATTAAAACTATTATGTTTAAAAATGTGTTGAAGAAATGTCTCTCTGTTAAACAGACATTGGGGAAAAATAAACAGGGGGTCATGTGGGCTAATAATTCTCACTTCAGCTGTATATGGAATGCAAAAATGGATAGTTTTGTCTTTTTTTGTATGTTATAGTGAGCAAAAACCAATAGCACATGTAAGTTGATGCCCCAAAAGAAAGACTTTATTTCACTTTTTTAAAATAACAAACATATGCATTCACTAAATGAACCAAAGAAAGAGAGAAAATAAAAACAAACTGCAGAATAATACTACATATCTGAGTTTAAAAGACATTCATAAACATTCAACATGCAAAATGTAAACTAAATGAAAGTATGTTTTCATTCTCATTTTGGCAGGAAACTATTCAAAGTATCAAATTTGGCATGAGGAGTCATCATGACAGATCTGCCAGTTGTTGCCATGGAAACAGTCAATTACGTCTTAATACATGACAATTATTTGAACTGCATATTTCACATACCCCTTTCAAAAAATCCTGTGAATGCTAACTGATAATTCACATCACCAGGGATGCCGTAAAATAGCAGAATTAATTTAGCCGTCTTATTGGAAAACGCTCAAATTGCTAATCCTGTTATTAGCGCAGTCTTATTTAAATCTCCTCATTTAATTAACACATTCAAGATGTCCCGAATGAAAAGGAGTTTTATATTTCCAGAACCAAGAAAAGAGGATGAATGAATGTAAACAGAACATTAAAGTAACGTAGTAAACATCTATTTAATTGTTTGTGCTTTAACTTTGGATATTTCAAGCTAATTATTCATAAATGCCACATTAAAGTACAGACCAACTTCATATAAACTAATCTGTGTCTGTCTTTTTGTTCTATAAAGTTACAGATAAATGAAAGTGCTGAATTTCTCATTTGCTCATGCTGAGATTTTCTGGTGTCCAGAGAGAAGAAGAGCAGCTTAATCGGGCTTTTTCTATTTTCCCCAGAAACACATACAGGCGGAGAATGACATTAATGTGTAATATAGATGCTTTCATTCAGTTTCATTAAAATAATCACATTCAGTTCCATGTAGTGTTTGTTCCTTGAGTTTTGCAGAAAGCTAACACAATCAACACTACATTTACACAATTATAAAAAGAAATCTTAGTGCGTCTAATCTTGGTCTTCTTAATGTTCTAATAATAAAAAAATCAGGCGAAATTACCATATTATTGGTTATTATATTATTTTTGTAAAATAAAATTCTGCATTTTGTTATTCACAGGTGTTTTTGGTTTATTTAATTCGGTTATCCTTCTGGTTATTTGGTTAAACATACTGTAATTAAAATATGAGACCCAAACATTTATCTCTGTTACTTTTATAGACCATTTTGAAGGATGTAAACAATAACAGTGATCCTTACGTATTTCCTGTTTCACATTTTTAATTTTAATAGCTTCCGCGAATCCCAAAACTTCCACATATTGATAATTAATGGTATGATAACTGTTTTAATGTTAAGCTAAGGTTGAATCACCTATTGTTACAGTTATGAAATAGTTTGACAACAGACAGGAAATGTTCATGGGCCAATAACATCACCTCATTGAAATGATCTAGTGACATTTCAGTAGTTTGAAACTCTTTAAATTGTATAAGGAATAATATAGGTTTGTGAAATATCCAAAACATACTGGCAGTTAATTACGAGGTGTGTGTATCATAATTTACAACACAAATTCAGATGATATATCACTTCAATAAGTTTTTATAATTGAAAGTTTGGAAGGAATATGGAGTTCCCATAATGCAATAAAAAAAAAAAAAGTGAATAAAAAAAATCAGCCGGCAGCTAGCTCTCACATGGTGCCCACTGAAGCTAAGCAGGGATGGAAGACCACTTGGGAGGGGTTGATGTTGGAACTGGTGTTAGTGAGACTAGCAGGGGGGCGCTCAACCTGCTGTCTGTGTGGGTCCTAACACCCCAGTATATTGATGGGGACTCTATACTGCTCTGTGAGCGCCGACTTTCGGGTGAGACATTAAACAGTGGTCCTGGTCGTTAAAAATGCCAGGATGTCCTTTGAAAAGGAGTAGGGGGTTAACCCTGGCATCCTGGCCAAATTTGCCCTCTGGCCTCTGTCCATCATGGCCTCCTAACCATCACCATATCATAATTGGCTTGATCATCTCCTCTCCACCAATCAGCTGGTGTGTGGTGTGCGGTCTGGCGCAAGATGACTGCCGCCGCATCATCCAAGTGTATGCTGGACATTGGTGGTGGATGAGGAGGTTCCCCCCAAAAATAACTAAAGTGTTTTGAGTGTCCAAAAAAGCGCTATATAAATGTAAGGAATTATTATTATTATTATTATTATTATTGTTGTTGTTGTTATTATTTTTATTATTATTATTATTATTATTATTATTATTATTGTTGTTGTTGTTATTATTGTTATTATTGTTATTATTGTTGTTGTTATTATTGTTATTATTGTTATTATTTAAACATGTAAAACAGCTAATTTATTGATTTATTTTTACAGAGTGCTGTGTTATTGTTGTGTTTGTCTTTTAAATATTACACAATTTGATGCACAAAGGCTTATTTCTATAACTCTGGGGTGATTTTTATTATTTATTTATACCTCATGATTTATTAAACATACCTAATTATTTTTTAAATGACATAAAAACAACAAACACTTGCATAAACTTGTAATCTTATACACTTATATGAAGTAATCCTTTTTGTTCAATGGTTATATCTTCAAGACACATTTACAGTATAAAAAATTGATCAAAATATATTATTTATGCCTTATATTTTAATTAACAAATTAATTAGTTGATCAGTTAATTGATGCATTTATTTATTTATATTTTACTTATTTTTACTACATCTATTTTTACTTTTTTATTGATTAATCAATTTTATTTTATAATTCATTATTATCTTTTTTTATTATCATTATATTGTTTAAAGGTTCTCACACAGTCCAAAGACATGGTATGGGTAAATTAAATAAGCTAAATTGGCTGTAGTGTAGGTGTGTGAATGCAAGAATGTATGCAACCCAGTGCAGCTATAAGCGATTCTGGATTCTGTATCACTTCCAGCGTTTAATATCTGACATTTAAACGTTCTGTTTTGACAATAAAAAGATGCCAAACTTGACAACAAGCTCTCTCCCAGCTCCAGCCTGCTGTTTATGCATTTGAATAAGCTCGCACACTGCAGCCTTCTTCTCTCTGATCTGCAGAAAAGCACCACTGTGCACAGCCGTCTCAAAATCAACCACCTGCATTCTGACACCACTATCTGTAGCATCTCCGATTGATAAAAAGAGAGCCAATTCAGAGATGATGAATGCAACATTTTTCTCCTGGAATGATAAAGCGCACACTGGACCGTAAACTGCAAGTGCTGATCTCGACATGCATCTGCTGGGCTTCTCCGA